>NC_081414.1:530475064-530775064 GCF_030272615.1 Cryptomeria japonica
TCAACTACTATCTCCTCCACTTCCATTAGAAAATATAAGGCACGCTCAGACCTGTGAAGCCAGGTGGAGACGATACCCCGTACCTACCCGGTACTTGTACCTACAATATCCTGCATCACCAAACCACACATGTATATATATACAATATAGAAAACATGACATACACACCGATGAAGGAGAATCACGATGTTCCCTGTCTCACCGAAATGAGTGAAGGAAAATCGTCCCCTTGCATCCAATACACTCACAAACACACAACATATAATTCCAAATTGCATAAATAAAGTAAAATGTCAGTACATAGCAATAATCCATAAAATGCCATAAATCACAAGTACTGAAATACTGCAAATAAATTATGCATCTCATTTTCAGATAAAGCATGAAATAATGTCATAACAATATGAATAACACATCATGGTAATGTATCTACTAAAACAAACAATAATAAAGTATGAGTCTAATAAGTTCAAATGAGTAGGGGTACTACACCATAAGCCAAAACATACTAGAGCATACCAGATCATTATGATCTAATCCAACCATAAACCAAACAACCTACCGGGACCAGAAGGATACCGGTAAAGAAGCCAAAACAACTAGTGTTGACATCAATGACAAAACATCAATGCAGCACATAATCAATTCCTCCAAATGACCAACAATCTCCCCCTTTGGCATTGATGGCAACACTAGATGTGAAAAACATCCAAGTGCCAAGAAATGCCAAACAAATTTCCCACAAAAAATGTAGCAATGAAGTTTTGATCCATATTCCCTGTAAATGCTATCACAATTAATTTCTGAAAATTTCTCCCCCTAATGTATATATCCCTTAAGTTTATCACATGAATATCTCTCCCCCTTTGATATCAATTCCAAAGATCTGGAATAAATATCAAAGAAAAAAAACCATTGAATCACAAGGCTAACTACTACCCCTGAGTAGTAGCTTCACCACATCAATCTAGAATGAATAATATCTCTGATAATGTATACCAGACTGATGCCAAATAGCATCAATCAGTTCTCTGTCGGAGGGGTAGAAACCCCTAATCTATCTTTGACGTACTCAAATGATTCTTTAGGTAAAGCTTTAGTGAAAATATCTGCAATCTTCTCTTTAGTGTTCACATAAACCAATCTAACTTTATTTTATTTTACCTTCTCCTTCAAAAAGTTATACTTGATAGATATGTGCTTTGTGTTAGAGTGAAATACCAGATTCTTTGATATGTCTATAGCAGCAGAGTTGTCACAGTGAATAACTACCAGTCCATTGCAGTGCACTTTTAAATTCTTCAACATTTTCTTCATCCATAGAACTTGTGTACAATTAGTAGCAACAACAACATACTTAGCTTCAACAGTAGATAAAGAAGTACATGATTGTTTCTTGTTGATCCATGAAATAAGTTTCTTTCCAAGAAAGAAAGCTCCACCAGAAGTATTTTTCTGGTCATCAACATCACCTGCCCAATCTGCATATGTATATGCACATAAAGTAAAGTCTTCATCATTAGGTTACCACAAACCATATTTAGATGTACCTTGCAAGTATCTAAAAATCCTTTTCACCACACTCTCATGACTTTCTCTAGGATCACTTTGATATCTTGATGCAATGCAAGCATCATTCATTATATCAGGCCTAGTCTGAGTCAAATGTAGTAGACCTCCAATCATAGACTTGTATCTTGTATGATTTACCAGTGCAGATTCATCTTTCCTTGCCACTTTCTCACTTGTAACCATAGGAATAATTACCAGTTTAGAGTCTTACATAGCAAATTTCTTCAACAATTCCCTAGCTTACTTAGTTTGATAGATGAAAATACCTTTATCAATCTGAGTAATCTGCAAACCTAAGAAAAATTTCATTTCCCCAATCATAGACATTTCAAATTATTTCTCCATATTTTTAGAAAATTCCATGCACAACTTATATTCACCTCCAAAAATGATGTCATCAACAAACACCTCAATAATCATTATATCATCATCAGTGACTTTATAATATAAATTACTATCAACATTATCTTTAGTGAAACCAAGCTTCAAAAGATATTTATCTAACCTTGCATACCAATCTCTAGGTGCTTGTTTCAATCCATATAAAGCTTTCCTTAACCTGCAAACCATGCTTTTATCATCTGAATGTGAAAAACCATCAGGTTTCTCAATATAAACTTCCTCATCAAGATCCCCATTCAGAAAAGCACACTTAACATCCATCTGATAAACCTTGTAGTTTTTAAGTGCAGCATATGCAAGAAATAATCTTATAACTTCAATCCTAGCTACAGGTGCAAAAGATTCACCATAATCAATTCCTTCCTTCTAAGAATATCCTTTACAAACCAATCTAGATTTATTCCTTACAACTTGTCCATCTTCATTTAATTTATTCCTAAAAACCCATTTAGTTCCAATAACATTCTTATTTTTTAGGTCAGGAAACTAAAGTCCATTTGTTATTATTCTCTATCTAATCTAATTCTTCTTCCATAGATTTCATCCAACAATCATCTTTACATGCTTCAATTACTAATACTGGTTCAACTTGAGAAATTAAACATACCTCATTAGCTGCCAATCTCCTTCTTGTCATCAATCCATTGTTTTTATCCCCAATGATTTGATCTTCTGAATGATTCAACCTTACATACCTAGGAGTCTTCTGATTCTCTATTCCTCTTTCCTATTCTTCAATTATAGTTGAATTTTGTGATACTACCAAAGTACTTGGTTCAACATTTTGTTCTAGTAAAGGTGTTACCGGTTTAGTTATGATCATTTCCACTATTGATTCTTGCTCATAAACTCTGATATGACTTGTATTCAACTCATCCACCTTGACATTAGCGCTCTCCATAATTCTTTGAAATCTCTTGTTATAACATCTATATGATTTTCTTTCATTAACCAAGAAATATTCCTTCATCACATCTAGGATCAAATTTTCCAATAAAATCATCTCTCCTGATATAACATTTAATACCAAAGATTTTGAAGTACCTAACTATAGGTTTTTTGCCAAACCATAATTCATAAGGTGTCTTACCAGTTTCTCCTTTGATATGTACTTTGTTGAATGTATAAATTGTTGTTCTCACTACTTCTCTCTAGTAGATATGAGGTAGATTAGCTTCCATCATCATAGTTCTAGCAGCATCCAAGATAGTTATGTTCTTTCTTTCCACAACTCCATTCTACTGAGGTGTTCGGGGAGCAGAAAATTGTCTCCTTATGCCATGCTTCTCACTAAAGTTATTAAACTCACCGGATGTGAATTCTCCACCATGATCTGACCTTAAATACTTAATCTTCAATCTTGTCTCAGTTTCAACTTTAGCTTTAAAGATTTTAAAATTTTCAAAAGCCTCAAATTTCTCCCTTAGAAAAGAAACCCGCATCATTCTAGAATAATCATCAATGATTAGCATAATTAAATATCTATCACCTTGAAATATTTTAATTTTGGCAGGACCACACAAATCTATTTGAATCCAATAACACTGAGAGCGGGGGTGAATCAGTGTTCTACCGGAATATTCAATTTTAAACATCATAACATGCATTCACCAATCGATAAACTGGTACATATATAATGAAAGAAATTAAGAAAACAATAAGCCAATCACACAAATTAATATCACAACATAGAGAATTATACATGGAAAACCTCAAAGAGGAAAAACCAAGGTGGGATTTGTGACCCACAATATCAATCCACTGGCCATATAAAAAGATATTAAATAATATGGGGGCTTGCACATGCAGGAAGGCTTACAACCTAGAGCACATTGTTCATCACAAAGGAGTCTCACTGACTACAGTCACTTTGAATAAGAAAACATAAAACTGAACTCATTTAATGCATCTGCTATGCCTGATTGAGTTCTTGTTTTGAAACCCTAAACCCTTACCGGAATAACCTTCGCATTACAACAACCTCAATTATATCTCTCAATATATTATTACATTACTTCCCATCACAAAATGATCTAATCAACTAACCTATATACCCTTACAATCCTTCATGACTCATGTCGGCTTGCATAAACAATTACAAAATGATTATACTGATGGACTTGTAAAGCACTGAGAGGAAGGGGTGAATCAGTGACACCAGAAACAAAACTACTTTAAACACTGACCAGTAGAAATACTTAAAAAGTTTGTTAAACAATATGCATGTAATCCAAAATGATATAACAACATCCACAATAAGTATAACATCCACCATAACATAAGTGTTTATACATGGAAAACCTAAATAGGTAAAAACCACGGTGAGATGGGACTCACAAGTTAACTATCCGCAATAATAGATAGCTGACTAGTTAAGGTCTACAAAGTGCTCTGCTAGGAGCAAATCCTGTTAAAGATCCCAAAGCTTAGTTAAAAGATATACCCTGTAAAAGGTAGTATCCTGTAAGGAGTAACCTCAGTGGAGGATTTCTGAATCCAAACTAATGGATCACCTGTTTAGAGGATTTGTATGGTGAAGCTTGTTAGAGCTTACTCGGTTAGGGGATTTGACTATTGCAATGATTAGAAAACAACAGGTAGTGTGATCTAGTAATAGCACAACTTGCCTAGATAGATCCTCTTCTGCACACTCAACACTTCCTTATCATCATACTCTACAACTAAATATGTCTGCCTTTGCAAATAAAATATCTCCTTCGCTCATACAAAATAATTTATTGTGATGTCAATATGTAGACATTTAGATTTCATGTCGGCCTCTAGAAATTATATCACAATTACCTAGGTGCAGTGTATCTGGTCAAACAATCATAACGCATCACAAAAATACCGCCAAAACTTGTCGGTAAGGATAACTCATCACGACTAGTGATAACTCATCACATAATCAATGAATACCGGTTAGAGTTAAACATATAAACCATTTATCCTTTGATGCTCCTTTGATAATCTCCACTGAATCTTCATGTTGATGCCGAGTTAAGTATAATCACTTGTTGTCTCCATGCATATACCGGTTAGATATAAACCTCTAGTATATCGGTTGTAATATAAACAACTTTGAAGTCACACCAGTAGACAATATGATCATATGTGTGTGTATGTGTTTCATCAATGACAACATATGATGAAGTTAATCATTACAATCATCATCAAGCCAACAATCTCCCCCTTTGGCATTGATGGCAACACTTAGAAAAATTTAAAGTAATATCGCTAAGTGTGCCTACAAAAAAATATATATACACATATACATATACTCCCCCTTACTACATACATCATACAAAATTTTCACAACACACATACATATTTCTACTCCCCCTTTGACAAAAATGCCAAATTGAAAAGAAAAATATATATATATATATATATATATATATAATTTTTTTTATCAAAATGTTTTATATATACAAAAACTTGAAAAACTGAATCAAGATTCATGCATTGCTAGTCTCATAAAAATCGCATTAAAGTTTCTTTTCAACTAAGATAAATCTTGTTCCCATTTCTCCAACAAGTTCTCAGTGAATGCAAGTGTAGACATAATCTGAGTATGAAACTCTTTCATTGAATCAAGTGTATATGTTTCTGGAGTAGCCAAAATAGATTTTTCATTCTTGTAGGCTCTTTGCAGTATATCCACTTGGGATGTGAGTAGACTCTTCAATTCCTTCAGTGATCAGATTCTTTTTTCTTTTTCAAGATCATAGGTATCTAACCTGTTTTGCAAATCATCCACAGATTTGCTAAAAGAAAAAATAGAATCTTGAAGTGGTACATATGCATTGCATATCTTCTCTAGCTCTTGCTCTGGTTTAGTTCGCTTGGTATTGATATCAGAATAAAAGAATGAAACATTAGAAGTAGAAGCAAGATATTTCCCTCCTTTTTCAATAGCTTTTTATAATAAATCTTTATTAAGAGATAGAGCAATTTTTCCTGTATTAGTTGCTTTCATAAGTTTCTCTCCACGCTTCTTCCTGTAACTCTTCTCAACATATGTTTATGCTGCTTCTTCTAGGGACTTAATTTGGTCAGATGCATCAGCAAATAATTGACCAAGTTTTCTAATAGGTGTTATCAAATGCCCTATAGCAGTTTTTGGTAGTAGACTTGTCAAAATATCCACAACATTCTGAATGGTTTCAGCTTCCATTCTCTGTTCTTTAAGTCTCTTCTTATGTGCACTAGATTGCATGATAGTTGCAATCTTTAACATTTCAGATGCACTCATATTATCAACAATTATAGGCCCTAAGATTCCTAATGAGTCATCATCATCTTCATTAGTCTACTGTAAAACTAATGATGTTACCAGTTCAGAAGATGTTACCTTAACAATCTCTTCTTTCTCTTGGTCTTTCTCTATTTCTTGTTCAGCAATCTGTGTATCAACTTTTTCATCGGATTTCTTTTGAATGTTCTGTGAAACCAAAGGTAGTTGGGGTTTCACTGGTGGTTCCTTTGCTAGTGGAATATCCATTCCTGGTTGAATTGTCGGTTTCTCAACTGAAGTAACATGTGATTCAGTGATTTCAGGTTGTTTCATATCTAGTGCAATAATATCTCCAGATAGATCTATATCATCCTCAATCTCATCAACAAGTATGACTCGTTGGACAATAGTGTCACCCTTCTTCTTGACAAGATAGACAACATCAGCTTGTATAATTTCTTCCTCATCCATTTCAAGTCGATCAACAGTATCTTGCTCATCCTTAGAGGAATGTATAATATCTTCCATGTGTTGGATATTACGAGCAATCTGATGAGTCTCGATCTCAACAGGTTGTACCTTTGCACTAATCAGCTTTAATCTTCTTGTTTTGTAAGAAAAATGAACTTTGTACTTATCAACCAATTCATTCAGCTCATCCTTTGACAACTCAAAAAAATATTGTACAAATACATCATCTATGATTTCTTTTTCTTTCTTTATTGCTTCCTCCCATTTATTCAAAAGAATAGTATACAAGGAATTAGAGATATCCTTTTCAAGATCATGAGATAATCTATTATAATGGCACAAATAATTGATTACATGTTGAATAATTTGTTCCTTTTCATCTTCATTGAACAAATCAAAATGATCTTTGACATTATCAAATTTGTTTCTTCCTAATGTCTCCATTGTCCTCTCAAAGGTAGTCTTAGGCTTGTAAGTTGAGATATCAAAAGGCACAGTTGCCTTTGGTACTTCCTTTACTTGCTTAGCTACTTTATCAATTGCTTTCATTTTCTGGGGTTCCTCCTTAGTATCAGTTCCTTCAGATTCTCCTTAGAGAATTTTTGACCTCTTTTCTTTGATGCAATCTCCTTCTTTGTATATACTTTAGTTACCGGTTCCTTTTTGGTTTGGACACTTCATGTCACTCTTGTACTTTTTATTACCGGAGGTGCTTGCTCAACCTTCTTCTTCTTACCTTTACCTTTACCACTTATGGATGGAACACTACTAGTTTCAGCTATTGCATTTTGAACTTCAATTGTATCTAATCTTTCCTTCTTTTTGTCCACTGGAGATGCCAATAGGTTATTGGCATAACTGATCAATAAGTCATAGTTGACCTCATAACTCACGTCTTCCATTTCTTCTTCTCTAGGCTCAATTACCTCCATCAAATAGAAATCAATGGTAACTATGAAAATAATGTCTGTAGCAAAGTGTTTTACCACATCCTTGGGCAATCTTACTCTCATACCCATTTTCTTCTGGAATTCATTGAAATATTTATTCATGGCAGCAGAGGTGTTCTTTAGAGCTTTGATGTTGTTCTTAATCTACCGGTAGATCCTTAGACCATTCAAGCTCACATATTTCTAGTAGGAAATTCTAAAAATAAAAGAATAGACCGATCAACAACTGTCCAAATTTAAACTTTAGACTACTATCCTTCTTGATAGACTGAAGATTCAACAATAATTGGCTCCTTATGGCCTCACATAGGTCATAATTACCATTTTTCAGCTATCATCTTGTAAGCAGTATGCACCGTTGCTGATGGAACACTATAAACTCTGCTAGAATAAAATACCTGATAGCCTATAACCATAGCTGCCAACTTTACCATTGGGTTCCTAATGTTATTGACATAAAAAGCACGCCCATCAGATGTTGATCTGGTTAGAGTGTTTACTATCTCTTTTGAAATATTCCTTACCTTAGGTACTTCACCGATTGAGTAAAAACCATTTACAGCTTGAATAGCTTCCTTGGTTATAGTATGAGTCCTTTATAAATACACATTTTCCCCATGAACACGACTCAGAATAATTCAGATATGTTCTTTAAAATCTTCAAGAAAGTATGCTGCATTATGAAAACCTTTCTCGTAAACCCTAATATATTCTAAGAATCTTTCCATTTTCATTGCAAAGGGATTTCAACAGAGAATATATCGACAATGATCCTAAGTCCTCAATCTTGCAATCAATGTAGTTGGACAAATTTCCTTTCACTATGACACCACTAGGAATTTGTGATAAGGCACTATACGACACAATTCGTTCCGCTTTTACAACATCCATAGGTTCAGATGTAATCATCAATTTCTCTACTAGTTTATAAGACGATGTCATTTCAAATGAACTAGATTCGAAGCAGGATTTTTCAAGGAAATACCTTATTTCATGCGCACTACCTTGTTTACCAGTTTAATACTCAAGTGCACACCAGTTCAGTCTTCACCAACCTTCAAATCACCTTGATTACTCAAATCACAATGCAACTTCGACTAAAATCAGCTAAGAATCCTTTCTTAGCTCTGCAAGCACTCAAAATTTCTTTCTCATATGCGTTAGGGTAAAAATAACAAAGTGAAAACTCACTTTTATTCTTTTTACCTTCGGCATTAAATGCTCGCCCGTTAGGGTTACAAACCCTAATCACACCACTTAATAATACATACAATTTTGACAGATGTAAAACCAGTTGATAACCGATTGTCAGAAAGTTATCAAAATTTCATGCATTCAAATTTTCTTATCAATCATTCATCTCAAGGGGTCTGGTAGTTCATTTACCGTTAAGTTCCCCTTAGCCATATTGAAAAGGCTTAGTTCACTGGTGCAGGATTCTCTACACTGGGTGTAGGAATAGTTTCTTCTCCAAGTGAATCATCACTTTTCTTCTTCCATATTCGATTCATTTCTTCTCTGGTTTCTTCAATATTGACCTTCTGCTTGCCTTTCTGATCTTTAGAAGGATTGACCAGTTTGCTCTTTCTGGATCTACAAAATTTTGCCATGTGTCCCAATTTATGACAATGATAGCAGGCCATACCAGATGATCTCCAAGGTCCTACATTACCTCTCCCATTTCTTCTTCTGCAATTCATAACCACATGACCAAAGTTGTTACAGATGGTACAAATGACATTTGTTACCTTCCATATCAAATGGACTAAATCGGTTGTCGTAGGGTCTTTGCCAGTTCATGTTGACCCAGTTATCATAGTTTCTCATCCACTTACCATTTAGTCTTGGATGCATATGTAGTACATGATTATTTGCTCCATATATGCATTTAACTGGTTTATGTCCATACATTTTGCATGTGAAGCAATGACCTTCAAATTTCTTGGATACATACCTAGCATTTGTATTGTAGCTTGCATTTCCATCATATTTTTTTGTACAAAAATTTGTAATGTGACCAGGTTTATGGCAAACAAAACAAACAGGTTTAAAGACCTTCTTACCGGTATGATGTTTGTCCTTAGGATCAGATTTGTTCTTATGAGTGTTCCTCTTGGTACCGAAGGATTCTCCTTTTTTAGATGTGTGAAAACCAAGTCCAGAGGTATCACCATTCATTCTTTGTGATTGAATTTGTTCTTCAAGCAAGGTAGAAATTTTGTTGAGCTTTTCCTATTTCCCATTTGCTTCAATGAGCTATTTGGTGAGATCTTCATTGTGTTTTGATGGGTTCTCTCTCAAAGATGATGCTAATTCAACATCTAGCTGTAAGTTCTCTTTTTCTTCTCTCTCCACATTCAAATTCTCATGCAAAGTAGCATTCTCTTGCTTGATCTTGGCAATCTCATGATCTCTTTCCTTGATGATATTTTCAGCAATTCTCTTGGCTTCCAATTCCTGACTCATGCAGATAGTACAACCTTCTAGCTCTCTCCTCAGATTTAGCTTTTCACTGTTTAGTTTTTCAACTTCCTTAGCTAAAGCATCAATATTGGCCTCATCTGAAGAACTATTATCAGATATTTCTAATAGTTGTTCAGTTATCTCTCTTCTTTTGACCTGAGAAGCTTTCAGTTTGACCCTTAGGGTTTCAAGCTCATTCCTACTAGCCTCAAGCTCTCTATCCATCTCAAAGTAGCTCATATCGCCCATGGTAGCTTTAGGGTTTACTTCCAAGTGATTGGGATTTAAAGAAGTTAGGATCTGATACCAATTGATGGACTTGTAAAGCACTGAGAGGGGGGGTGAATAAGTGACACTAGAAACAAAACTACTTTAAACACTAATCGGTAGAAATACTTAATAAGTTTGTTAAACAATATGCATGTAATCCAAAATGATATAACAATATCCATAATAAGTATAACATCCACCATAACACAAGTGTTTATATGTGGAAAACCCAAATAGGTAAAAACCATGGTGAGATGGGACTCACAAGCTAACTATCTGCACTAATAGATAACTGAAGGTCTACAAGTGCTCTACTAGGAGCGAATCTTGTTAAAGATCCCAAAGCTTAGTTAAAATCTATAACCTGTAAAAGGTAGTACCCTGTAAGAAGTAACCTCAGTGGAGGATTTGTGAATCCAAACTAATGGATCACCTCATTAGAGGATTTGTACAATGAAGCATGTTAGAGCTTTTCCAGTTAGGGGATTTGACTTTTGCAATGATTAGAAAATAACAGGTAGTGTGATCTACTAATAGCACAACTTGATTGGATAGATCCTCTTCTTCACACTCAACACTTCTTTATCATCATACTCTGCAACATAATACTTCTACCTTTGCACATAAAATATCTCCTTCTCTCATACAAAATAATTCATTGTGATGTCAATATATAGAAATTTAGATTTCATGTCAACCTCTAGAAATCATATCACAATTACCTAGGTGTAGTGTATCTGGTCAAACAATCATAATGCATCACAAAAATACTGCCAAAACTTGTTGATAAGGATAAGTCATCACGACTAGTTGGATTTAAACATATAAACCATTTATCCTTTGATGCTCCTTTGATAATCTCTGTTGGATCTTCATGTTGATGTCGAGTTAAGTATAATCACTAGTTGTCTCCATACATATATCGGTCGTCACCATATACCGGTTAGATATAAACCTCTAGTATACTGGTTGTAATATAAACAACTTTGAAGTCACACCGGTAGACAATATGAACATATGTGTGTGTATGTGTTTCATCAATGACAAAATATGATGAAGTTAATCATTATAATCATCATCAAGCCAACATAAATATGTCAGTTCATTACATAAATACAAAAATATCAAAATGAATTATCGATTGTCGGATCTCCCAATGATGTCAACCTCCTATACTGATACCCATAGAATCCTTCCTACCGTTGAAGATACTTGCAGGTGTCGGAGTCGATGAACAACCAAACCAAAGAATGAATCTGGAACATGTTGCCATCAATGACAACATATGAAACCAATCAAATGAGTTTCAATTGCCAACAATCTCCCCCTTTGGCATGGATGGCAACACTCATGTGAAAAATGATAATGGTTTCCATCTGTCGATTTCACCCTGAGACTGCTCCCCCTGAGCTGAATATCCATATGTGATCATAATCTGTACAAAATAGTTCATATCTCCTAATGTCAAGAATATATTTTTCACCTATACCTTCCCCTTTGACATCAATGCCAAAAAACACCAAAACCCGAAATGAAAAATGAAAGTCTATACAAAGAATGTGTCCCAAAACACCTTACCCGAGCTTAATATACTTGAAAATTTCCGGATAATATTTCTCCAAAAGCTATAGGTAAGTGTCCCAACCAGATTTGAAAGTGTTGGATATTGATACAAGTCCATTAAGCATGTGAACATATGACTCTTTCTCTTTAAGCTCCGTTTGTGTGGGCTTACCAACCATATATATGCATTCCTTCTTATGTACACTCAATAAGTCCAACCGGGGACTCACCAGTCCTCTGATCCCTTTATCTCTCCTTATGATTTTTTCTTTATCTCTTTCAAGAGCTGAAATTTGAGCTTCTAATACCAAAATTTGTCCATCAATAGATGTAGTCAATGAATTTGAACCATCAAAAGAATTGACTATACCTACAATTTTCTCCTGAGAATCCTTAATCCCTTTATCTATATCTGTAGTAAGTAATCCAGTGTTACAACATACTCTATATATATTAGTACATCGTCTTAAAGTATTATCAATTAACTTCAATTTGTCAGAAATCTCTTTCTTCTCAAATTCAATCATCTGATCAAAAGTAGCTCTCTTAGCTTGTGTGAATCTCTCCAATGCTTATTGGTTAGATATTTATTGTAAAGATTGAAAATCCTTAGAAATGTGCTTAGTAATTATTTTGAGCTTGCCAGATGGGCTTGTTCCTTTGTCAAAATGGCACTCTGAGACAAGTCTATGTAAAATTGGGATTGATTGATCAATAATTCATTTGTCCATTGATCCTTCCTTCATCATCTTCTGAGCAGCCATCATCATGAGCTCAGTAGAACTCATCTCAATTATGTTCTTATGCTCTACCTGTGAGGTTTCAATTGACAACAATGATGTTCTTGCTACCGGTTCCCTATCGGATTCCTCTCCCTTCTCCTCTAATGGTTTAATAACTTTAATAACTTCCTCTTTTGCACTGGTGGATTCGCCACTTGGTGCAGTATAAGTTACTATTGATTCCACATGAACTGTATCCTTAACCTGTACATTCTCATTGGGAGGACTATTGTCCTCAACATTTGTAACCTATACACTCTGAGTATTTGCTGATCTATCTACATTTGCTAGTATCAGCTCTATGTCATGTACATTAGATTCTACTGGGGGCTCTATATCCAATGCCTTATTCTCTTTCAAAATTGTAGATGAGGTACCCATTATACCTTTGCCTTCCCCTTAACCGGGATGTCAGTAGTGTTTTTTTTAGCTTTAGTGAAGTGTAGAAACCAGGGTTTTCAACAAATAATTGAACCTATGCCTTGTGAGTCTCTATGATTATTTCATTAACCCTACCTGACATAAGACTAACTATCATGTGCTTGCTTCGAAAAATTGTTATGTCTGAATCTTCAAGTGTCATATCCAACTCATTTGGAGTAATGGATCCACAAGTAGTCAATAACTCTTGAATTTTTATGCGTTGTATTCCTGCATAGTTGATAATCTCCTAGCATCTAGGTTGTCATATAGTAGTGTCAGTATTTGATTCTCAATTTCCAACAAAGCTTTCTTATATATATCCATATATAACAAAACTGTTTCCTCAATTTCTCTTTACTCATCATCATCTAAGTGCTCATAATATAATTGTACATTTTTCAACATGCCATCCTTACTGATTTTATCTACCAATTTTGCACAAGTCTTGGGAGGGATAATAGTTACATTACCGGATACAAATGCAAGGTTTGTGGCATCCATCTTCTTTCTTCTACCAGTACCAGATGGAGTAGAAGGTGTTTCTTTTGGAGCTCTTTTATTTGTCAGTACCTTGATTGTGACCTTCCTTGCTGGTTGCTTCCTTGCTTCCTCCTTAGACTCATCACCTTTTTTTCCTTAATACCCTCTTGAATGCTAAAGGTGATAAAAATGAAGTGGATTTAACCTTTTAACCTTTAGGAAACCCTAATCCATCATTGATATGAATGACTTTTGGTGGAACATACTGGATCTCGATCAAACATCTCCATACTGGATAAACCTTTCCAATGTCTAGAACCTCTTCTTGGGGCTTATTCAATATTATCATAAATTTTTCCTACCCCTAAGGCATCTTCCTCAGTTACCAGATGAGGTTTCTGCTGGTGCACGAGAAACCTCCTTTGTCAGTTGAGTAACTGGAGCATTCCCATCTGTTGATTGATCATCTAACTTCCTGATCAATTTCTTGATATGATCTTTCCGAATTTCATTGACCTTTTATTTCCCTTTATCATTTGATCCATCATTGCTAACCGGTGGATTTTTTTCTTCTATAGAACTTAGATATGTGTCTAATCTTGTTGCATGCAACATTGTTCTCTTGAATTTCTTTGCTATAACCGGTATGATTGCTTGACCTACACTGATTAGCCATATGTCCAAATTTTCCATATGCATGACATTTAACATTCATTCTACAATCTTTTGTCTTATGACCATACTTATTGCATTTAGAACATTGTCTGAGAGTAGAATTAGACTTCTGATTTTCTCTATTTCCACATTGCCTAGCCATGTGACCAAATTTATTACAAACAAAGCATCTACCATTAAATTTGTAAGCATTAAACTTCCTTACTGGTGTCTTCTAGTTTTGATCTTCATTTGCAGTACCAAATCTTTGACCTTGTTCAAATCCA
This sequence comes from Cryptomeria japonica, assembly GCF_030272615.1. Lineage (NCBI taxonomy): Eukaryota > Viridiplantae > Streptophyta > Pinopsida > Cupressales > Cupressaceae > Cryptomeria > Cryptomeria japonica. The sequence continues at coordinate 530,489,619 of NC_081414.1, forward strand.
AGTCCACTAGAATCTCCATTCTATCTTTGACTTTTCAATAATCCATCAAGTTGTGTTGAACTAACCTTGAATTTATCCTTATACTCACTTGCAATAGTCAGATTATCTCTTATAATTATCATTTATCTTTCAAGTTCTTGTTCATTGCTTTGGGATTGCAATAATTATGTTCTCAACATATAATTTTCATGAGCCAATCAGATGCATTCTTTAGATCTGTCTTTTAGAGATCTCCCAAGGTTTTCTTCATTCATCTGCTGGTGTTCCATATGCTTTGACATCCTCATAGTTAGGGCTTGCATTTCATTCCTCATGACCATATTCGCCTAACTTAGCTTCTGACATCTTTCTTTAAGGCATTTTTCTCTTCATTATCCTAACTTTGCAGAAGTTCCTTTCTCCTAGTTTGAACAGATGACAGCCTCTCCTGTAGGATAAGAATGAATTCCTTGGCCGAATTCAATTCATCTTATAACTTAAAGTTCTTCATCCTTTTAGCATCATAATCTTCAAGTGCTACCTCAAGTTGCCTCTCCATACTCATATCCATGGATTCTAGATTCAAGATCTCCCTCAAGTTATTAGACTTTCTCTAAGGCACAAGGCTCTGATACCAAATGTTGGAATCCAAGAACACTGAGAGGGGGGAGTGAATCAGTGTTCTACCAGAATATTCAATTTTAACCTTATTATAACATGCATTCACCAACTGATAAACTAGTACATATATAATTGAAAGAAGTAAAGAAATCAATAATCCAATCACACAAATGAATACCATAACATAAAGAACTATACATGGAAAACCTCAAAGAGGAAAAACCACAGTGGGATTTGTGACCCACAATATCAATCCATTGGCCATATGAAAAGATATTGCATAATATGGGGGCATGCACATGCAGGAAGGCTTATAGCTTAGAGCACACTGCTCATCACAAAGGAGTCTCACTGACTACTATCACTTTGAATAAGAAAACATAAAACTGAACTCATTTAATGCATTTTCTATGCCTGATTGAGTTCTAGTTCAAGCTCTGATTGTTCCAGTTCTAAAACCCTAAACCCTTACCGAAATAACCTTCACATTACAAAATCCTCAGTTATATCTCTCAACACATTCATACATTACTTCCCATCACAAAATGATCTAATCAACTGACCTATATACCCTTACAATCCTTCATGACTCATGTTGATTTACATAGATATTTACAAAATGATTATACATGTTGGCTCATTACATAAATACTTAAATATCAAAAGGAATTGTCGGTTGTTAGATCTCCCAATAATGTTGGCCTCCTATACCACTACCCATAAAATTCTTCCTACTGGTGAAGATACTTGTTGGTGTCAGTGTTGGTGAAGTGTCTGTTGGTGAACAACCAAACCAAAGAAAGAAGCCGGAACATGTTGCCATCATTGACAACATATGAAACCAATCAAATGAGTGTCAATTGCCAACAAAATTAGTATGAATAATATCAAGAACAACATTAGATTTGACTTGTATACTCTTAAAAGAGGTTCTGACCTATTTGCCCATTTGACATTCTTTACATACCAGATTATAGGGCTTCTTAATTTTAGATGTATCTCTAATTGCCTTAGTTGAACTGATCTTTACCATGCAATCAAAATTCACATGACATAGTTTTTTATGCCATAGCCAACTCTCATCAATTTTTGCAATCAAACATGTCTTCTCACTTGAATTCAAATAAAATATATTACCTTTTATCTGAGTACCGGTTGCAATCTCCAATCCAACTCTATTAAAGATTTTGCATTTTCCATCCTTGAATTGTAATTGCAATTCCTTATCCACCAATTGTCCTACACTCAAAAGATTATGCCTTAAACCTTCAACATAATAAACATTATTAGTATTTTGCTTTCCATCTAATGATATAGTTCATTTTCCTTTGATCATACATAATTTGTCATCTCCAAAGCTAACCAGACTGCTATCAAATTCTTACAAAGATAGAAACTTCCTTTTATCTCAAGTCATATGATGTGAACATCCACTGTCAATTACCCATTCATCCTTATCTTCAATTTTAGCAGCAAGAGCCTTCTCTTTAGGTACATTCTCTTCCAGTGTCTGAACATCTTTCTTGATATCCAAGAATACCCATTCCTTTCCATTGTCGGAACCACTAGCAGAGTCTTGTGTTGGTTCATCATCAGAATTAGTCACACCTTCCTCATCCACAATGTAGGATGATTTATCTTTGTTTTTCTTGTACTTATATTTGTTCTAATATCTTGGGTTAGGCTTTAAATATCTTCTATCTCTCTCTTCAAATCTTAAATTATTTTCAGGACATCTGGATGAAAAATGGCCTATCTTATTACATGCAAAACATTTAAAAGGTGTTTTTCCTTCATACTTACTTGCTATCGGTCCTTTAGGTACTCTACTAGAAAATAGGGCTTCAAGTTGCTCAAATTACTCATCTTCTCTTTTCATATCATCCAATCCCTTTGCATACAAAACTTTCCAATATTTCTTGCCAATTGATGATGCAGATGCATGAAAAACAGGTTCAAACTTCACAGCTCTAGAAGGTCCAAATTCTTTAACCTCAAAAGAAAATAATTTCCCAGCCAAGGTATCTCTATTGATAGAAGTATTAGCCATTGTTCTCAATTAATTAATTGTAGTACCCTTCATTTTATAAGCCGGTGGAAAATCTCTCATAACTTTACAAACAATTTCATCTTCACTCAAAGATCCACCACAACATTGAATTCCCATAACAATTTCATTTACCCTTTCCATGAATGCAATAATCCTTTCATATTCTTCCATCTTCAAGTTTTCATATCTCACCCAGTAACCATCAAATTTAGCAATCTTAACAGTAGGGTTACCTTCATTAAGAATCTCCAACTTGTCCCATATAGCTTTTGTTGTTGATTTGTTAGTTAATCCAATTATTTGTTGATCAGAAAGTACACACAAGAGGGCTTCTCTAGCTCTACAATCATTCTCAAGCTCCTTATCCAAATTTTCTAGAGGAGGATTGCCATATGCCAGATTAAAAGGAGTTAGTCCATTCTCTATGATTTCCCAAATTTCCTTACTGAGACATCTCAGATGAGTCTCCATCTGAATCTTCCATAATATGTAATTTGTTCCATCAAGTCTAGGAATTTCTCTCCAAAATATAGTAGCAGATGAACTAGATGAACTTGAATTGTTAGTCGCCATAGGATCTTCCTCAAGCAGTTAACCTTCTGCAGTGAGGACCAGAGATTTGATACCAATTGTTGGATAGTTCAAATACCTGGAAGACAACTGAGAGGGGGGGGTGAATTAGTTATCACCAGATTATCAGAACCTTAAGAAATTAAAACTTTAATACCAGAACCCAAAAGATCAATACCAGAATGCATAAACCAATTACCAAAATAGAAGATATACCAATTAAGCATAAACAACAATTAGAGAATAAATACCATCTACATGACACCAAGATTTGTATGTGGAAAACCTAGTAAAGGGGAAAACCACAGTGGGAAGCCTACCCACAATCAGATAATACTTTTGCAGTAAGTATGTGATTACAAATGAGGGGCTTACTCTTGAAGGAAGGCCAATAGCCTAGAGTACACTGCTCATTACAAAAGGAGTCTCACTGAATACATAAAAATCCATACTATAATCTAGAAGAGTGAATGAACTGCAATGATAGCATCTCTGATTCCTTAGCACAGTTCTAGTTAAGCTCAATACCGAAGGGCTTAATCCTCTTACATAAACCCAAATCGATCACCAATGATCGATCAAATCCTCTGCAATAATTATTATTATATTATTCGCTTGCATACCATACCCAAATGTAATCTACAATGAGATCTTACATCATATATAGACAAACCCTCGACCAAAAATAATAAGGTCGGCCACTAGACAATAAAGCAATTATAGAATTATAAAACATGTCATCCTAAGACCAAACAAATAATATCCAACCCATAAGACATCCCAAAAACACATCGAGAAGTCCAATCAACACATTACATTAAGTTGGTCCATAACCTAGATAAATCGGACCCAATTTAGGTCCACACATGCTAAAGAAATGATCCCAATCAGCCAAGTCTCAAGCACAATCACCATTAGCATCCTGAATCTCTACTAAAAGCCTCACCAACACCACTTATGTATAATATCAAAAGATCTTCAATAAAGCTATGTCAGTGAAACCCCCACCGGACCAACAAACCAAGCTTACCAGCATACAGGATAGCATTCAATCACCAAATCAAAACCAACTGACTAAACATGAATCTGAGTAGAATGAATAGAAAATATTAGCCAATTTCAGAAGCTAAAACATACCGGAGCATACTAGATCATCATGATCTAATCCAACTAGAAACCAAATAGCCTACCAGGACTAGAAGGATACTAGTAAAGAGTCCAAAATAGCTAGTGTTGACATCAATGACAAAACATCAATGCAACACATAATCAATTCCTCCAAATGGCCAACATATAGATGGATCACATGTTCTTGAGGCAACACAAGACCCTAAATTTTACAAACTTGTGGAAAATTTGATGGAAAAAGATAGAGAGAAGTATTTCCTTCAATTTGCACAAGGTGTCAAACTTCCATCCAACTTTGATCTTTGAAAATTGAAAGAAACAACTAAAAGTGAAACAAATGCTAATGCAAATATCAATGCCAATGCAAATGACAATATGAATTATTTTTTAAAAATGATGGTACTAACCAAGATGACATGAATACAAGAACTAAGAATAAGAAGGATAAAATCCTCTAGTCAATCCTTTGAGTACACTTGTGCAAAAAATTCAAGATTTACAATTAGGATCATCACTCAAACAATATGCACTTGAGGATATATCTCCTTACAAATATGATAAAAGCTTGGTCATGTTACCATTTCCCCCAAATTTTGAAGTTCCAAAGTTTGACAAGTATAAGGGGAAAGGTGATCCACATGATCACATCAAAAAAATTTGCACTGCATGTATGAAAATCGCACATAATGAGACCTATCTAATGCGAATTTTTCCTAAGAGTTCGGGTGGCCAAGCTATGGAGTGGTTTTATCATTTGCATCGAGAATTAAATCATTTGATGGATTGGTAGACAAGTTTATTACACACTTCTCCTACAACATTGAGCATGAGATTTCTATGTTATACCTTTGCAATAGAAAACAATGAAATGAAGAATCATTCATTAATTTCTTACAAAGGTGGAGACAACTCCTTAGCAAATGTCCTTATGATCTACCAGAGCAACAAAAAATTGAAATATTTATCTACAGTCTGAATACTGAATTGAGCTACCAATTGCAACTCCAATGTCTATGTACCTTTGAAAAAGTCATTGATCAAGGTCTTCTCATTGAGAAAGCTTTGATAGAAAAGGGACTAATAAAAATTTACAAGGATAATGTTGGTCCAAGTTATAACAATGAAAAATCTAGATTTTGGACCAAGAACAAAAATATTGTTAAAGATGGTGTTGTAGATGTGCAAACTCTTAAATCAAAACAACCCATCTTGAATTTATCAAGTCCTCAAAATAGCACAAGCAATCAAAATAATAATAATGCATCTAAGTCAAAGACTTCTTATGCTCCTTTTAGGAAATTCACACTGTTAGGTGAATGACTTGAAAATGCTTTGAGGAAGCTTATCTCAAATAATCTAATCACGTTACCCGAAGAAAGAGACTATGAACCAAAGGTTAAACGTGCATGGTGGAATGACCAAGATTATTGTAATTTTCATAAGAGTAAAGGCCACAAAACAAATGATTGCTAGAGATTGAAAAACACCATACAAGATTTGATTGACAAAGGAGACATATCAGTTGATGGACATAAATCCAATGAAGAGCATGTGGAATTTAAGGATCCCCTTTTGAATTATGAAAATGGAACTCCCTCAAAATCAGGTAAAGAGAAGGTCAATTATGCAAATGAGTCTTATGACTGTGTTATAAATCATATATCTAAAAGTGATTCTTATGCAATGTGATTACCATTAACAACAAACTTGATTGCAATGTGACAACACATCAAGGAAAAGTCACCCTTCAAGGAGTACCACCTAAACCATCATCTGTGACTATACAATATAATGTCCTAGAGAAGCTTAAGAAAACAGCCCCACACATATCAATCCTAGAGCTTCTACGTTTGTTACCAGCCCATAAATAAATTTTGGAGAAAGATTTACAAGAGACCAATGTATCCCCAAACCTTGATCTGCACAGTTTCAGGACATGGTATGACACCTTACCACTCCTTATTTCATATCTTTCACCACACATGATGATCTTTCTATAAACCAACCTCATAATGTGTTGCTTCATATAGAAGTACTTGTACATAATCATAGAATAAAATGTGTCCTAATAGATGGAGGGGTTGGTTTGAATATATTATCTTTTAAATTAGTCCTTGCATTGAGGTTTTTTGAAAATTTTGTGGATCCAAAGAAAAAGATCACTATTAAAGCCTATTATGAAGAAGAGAGAGCATCTAAAGGATCGTTTGTGTTGCCTATTAGAGTGGGACTAGTGGAAAAGGATGCAGTTTTCCAAGTGCTTGACCTTGATCTAGCTTATAATATACTCTTTGGACAACCCTGGATACATGCAATGCAAGTAGTCACATCTACATATCATCAATGCATTAAGTTTCCATATAATGGCCAAGAGATAACCATTCAAGGAAATCCCAATCCTTTTCAATATTGCAATACTATCAAGCTAAAACCTAAAGTAATTGTCCCAAATAATTATGTAGCTTCACCTCCTATTTCACAAGTTGACACAACTACAGAACCATCAACATCCAAAACGACTGAACCAAAGCTTAAGCTTAAAGATCAAGGTATGGGGGAATATTCCATTGAGAAAACCTTTTGTATTTCACAGTTACCCGCTTAACATAAATCTTATGGAAAACCATCTTTGGGCAAGCAAAAATCTTTTTATTCTAAGAGGTAACCTAGAGATACTTTTATCAAAAGGGGGACATTATCAAATGAGGCTAATAAAAAGGATATCAAAGGATGGATTTACAAAGAGGAAGAAGACAAAGTAAATACATCAGAATTGGAGATACAATTACCTCTTGAGCAATATGGAAAAGGATTAACTATAATGCAAAAGATGGGTTATGATGGCCATGGTCCCATTGGAGTAAGAAAGGAAGGGATTTTTGAGCCAATACAACCTGCTTCCCTAGCTCTGAAAGAAACAAAATGATTGGGATACAAATAAGATATTGAGGAAGCTACCCACAATTTATACTAGGAGATTCATGAATTACAAAAGGATGGTGAAACTGATTCTCAAGAATGGGAGGGAATTTAAGAGGTGTCTTCCGAAGATAAGAAAATATTTATAATTCATTCTAATAATAGACTAGAGGATGAAGGACCTAGTTAGAGGTCTAGACCATTAGAGAAAGATCCATAGATTATTGAGAGTGACTCTCGTGAGGAGGGTCGAATATTGAATGTAATAGACAACCTTGAGGTGGCTATCAATCTTGACCTCAAAGATATCATCATTGACCTCAAAAATTTTATGTCTTGACCATCATGTCCTTTGATACCAGTCAACCCGATGACCTCTCACGTATGTTAGATAGCTCAGATAATCAATGGACAACTAAGAGGGGGGTGAATCAGTTGTCAACAGATTATAGAACTTTAAGCATTAAAACCTTATTACTGGAATACATAAACCAAATACCGGAATAGAAGATATAGCAGTTAAGAACAAATATATGCCACAAAATATTTAGCAACCATCCACAAAAGATTACACCAATATTTGTACATGGAAAACTTGGTAAAGGGAAAAACCACAGTGGGAAGTCTACCCACGGTCAGATAATACTTTTGCAGTAAGTATGTGATTACAAAAAGAGGGGCCTACACATGTAGGAAGGACAACAACCCAAAGCACATTTCTCATCACTAAAGGAGCCTCACTAACTACAAAATAAATCCAGACTACAATCCAGAAAGAAGAGTGAACTGCAAGAATAATATCTCATGCCTGAGTACAGTTTCAGTTAAGCTCAATTCCAGAGGTCATAAACCTATTTCACCAACCCGATTCGATCACCTATGATTAATCAAAACCTCTACATATGATTACAACATTATTTGCACACAGATAATCACATAATCTCATAGCCCATGATCTACAAAGATATCTTACATCATATTTATACCAACCCAAGACCTAAACAATTCGGTCAGCCACCTAAAAGATAATACAATAAGTTCATAACATAAACCCACAAACCAATTATCAACCAAGTTGGCCTAAGATCGAAACAATATAATCCAATCAATAAATCCAACCAGCAATGCATCATCCACCAACACGTTACATAAACTGGTCTATAACCTAGCAGAATAAGACCAGACCTAAAATAGGTCACCATAAACCAAATCCAACACCACCGATCATTACGAACACAAACAAGATAACCAACAAAATCTTGAAAACCATCTAGAAGTTGCACCAACACCACTTACCAAATGCATCAAAAGATCTTCAACAAAGATCTACCTGTAAAACCCTTATCGGTGACCAAAAGGATTACTAGAGAAAATAATAGCTTATGAGTAATTAAATCCTGAACCAACTGATCATGATACGTATCTAAATAGCATGAATGGTAGATCCAAACCAAATCATACTGGATCAATATCATAATCTAACTACTCTACCAGGACCTACCAGAAGCCAGTAAACAACCAAAATAGTCAATGTTGCCATCAATACAACACATAATAAATTCCTCCAATTTGCCAACAATCTCCCACTTTGGCATTGATGGCAACACTAGATGTGAAAAACATCCAAGTGCCAAGAAATTCCAAACAAGTCTCCCCCAAAGGAAGATAGCCACCAAACTCCTCAAAATGATATGACAATGAAGTTTTGAACCAATAGACCATACTCCCCCTGTGAAAGATATCTCGGTTAAGCTCTAATCTCTCCCCTTTGTCTGATGTTATAGTTAAGCTCTGTTTTTCACATATAACTCTCCCCCTTTGACATCAATGCTAAAAATATGATATAAACATCAAAGATAAATTATACAACCCTTGAACCACACAACTAACTACTCCCCTTGAGTAGTAGCACCAACACATCAATTTGGAATGAATGATAGCTCTGATAAATGCATACTGGACTGATGCCAATCATCATCACTCAGGTCTCTATCGGAGGGGCAGAAACCCCCAATCTATCTCTCAAGTACTCAAAAAATTCATTAGGCAAAGGTTTAGTGAAGATATCTACAATCCGCTTTTTAGTGTTCACATAAACCAGTTTGACTTCATTTGCTTCCACCTTCTCCTTCAAAAATTTATATTTGATAGATATTTGCTTAGTCTTAGAATGAAATACTGAACTCTTTGATATGTCAATAGCAACAGAGTTATCACATTGAATAACTATCGGCTCATCACAATATACCCTTATATCCTTCAACATTTTCTTCATCCATAGAACTTGTCTAGAGTTAGTAGTAGCAGAAACATACTCATCTTCAGAAATAGATAAAAAAGTACATGGCTGCTTCTTGTTGATCCATGAAACAAGTTTATTTATAAGAAAGAAAGCTCCACTGGATGTGCTCTTCTAGTCATCAACATCGCTAGCCCAATTTGCATTTGTATATGCACATAGTGTAAAACCATCATCTTTAGGATACCACAAACCATATTCACTTGTTCCCTCTAGTTACTTGAAAATTCTTTTCATCACACTCTCATGATTCTATCTAGGATCACTCTGATATCTTGATACAATACAAACTACATTCATTATATCTGGTCTAGTCTGAGTCAAATATGACAAACCTCCAGTCATAGACTTGTACCTTGTAGGATTTACTAGAGCTAATACATCTTTCTTTATCAATTTCTTACTTGTAACCATAGGAGTACCAACCGGTTTAGAATTTTCCATACCAAATTTCTTCAGCAACTCTCTAGCATACTTAGTTTGACAAATGAAAATACCTTTATCAGTCTGAGTATTCTGCAAACCTAAGAAATTTTTTATCTCCCCAATCATAGACATTTTAAATTCATTCTTCATATTATTAGAGAATTCCATACATAACTTATCCTCACCTCCAAAAATGATATCATCAACAAAGATTTCAACAATCAATATGTCATCATGATTGATCTTATAATACAAATTATTGTCAGTGTTACTTTTAGTGAAACCAAGCTTCACAATATATTTATCCAATCTTGTGTACCAAGCTCTAGGGGCTTGTTTCAATCCATATAAAGATTTCCTTAACCTACAAACCATGTTTTTGTCATTTGAAAGTGGAAATTCATCAGATTGCTCAATGTAAACTTCCTCTTCAATATATCCATTCAGAAATGCACACTTAACATCTATCTGATAAACCTTATAGTTCTTATGTGTAGCATAGGCAAGAAATAATCTCATAGCTTCAATCCTAGCTACCAGAGCAAAAGTTTCATCATAATCAATTCCTTCCTTCTGAGAATATCCTTTACAAACCAATCTAGCCTTATTTCTCACAACTTGTCCATCTTCATTCAATTTATTCCTAAAAACTCATTTAGTCTGAATAACAATCTTATTTTTAGGTCAGGGAACTAAAGTCCATGTATTATTCTTTTCTTTCTGATCTAATTCATCTTTCATAGCTTTCATCCAACATTCATCTTTACAAGCTTCAATTACTGATTCTAGTTCAACTTGAGAAATTAAACATACCTCTTTATCTACCAACCTCCTTGTCATCAATCCTTTATTCTTGTCTCCAATGATTTGATCTTTTACATACTTAGGAGTCTTCTAATTTTTTGTTCTTCTGCTCTGATCTTCAATTACTGTTGAATTTTTTGATATTGCCGAATTAACTAGTGTTGGCAATTGACACTCATTGGATTCATTTTGTTGTCATTGATGGCAACAAGATCAAATAGAAGGCAACAAGACTTGATGGAAGTCACAAAGTGGCACTAGGAGGCATATACCGATAGATACCAACATTGGAAGCATTCAGGGCTACACTGGCACTGACACCGACATCAGTACTTCAGGAAGCCGACATCAAGGAAGATTTATTTTGTAAATAATTTTGTAATTATTGTCGAGGCTGACATTGAATATCTTTTGTAAATTCATTGTAAACCGACATAAGGGATATTATATGTAATAGGTATATAATTCAGTCTACTAGGTCAATTTAAATAAGAAGGAAGATGGTATTATGATGGTATATAGATAGACATATAGCAGAAGTGTGAGATGTGAAATATATGTATGGAGATCATTTTTGTATGCGAACATTGTATCATGCAATGACCTATAGATAGCTAGGAAAGCACTCTTGGAGGAGAATCAATACCAGTAATAGTTCAAGACTGTGAACTGGTACGGAGAAGAACCAGAACTGGAACTCTATCTGGCATAGAAAATGCATTCTTGAGTTCATTTTCAGTAATTTACTTTGGAAGAAAGCTTGTAGTCAGTGAGGCTCTTTAGTGATGAGAAATATGCTCTAGGTAGTATGCCTTCCTTCAAGTACAGGCCCATGTTTATGTAATATCTTTTCATATGGCCAGTGAACTGATATTGTGGATCACAAATCCCACCGTGGTTTTTCCTCATTGAGGTTTTCCACGTATAAATATTTTGTGTTATGGTGTTCATTTATGTGGATGATTTATTTGCTTCTTGTTATATGCTTATTTGTTTACCGATACATACATGCATGGTTTAGAAAGTTAAATATTGTTGATTCTAGAAGAACACTGATTCACCCCCCCTCTCAGTGTTCTCATATCCCAACAACTGGTTCAACATTATATTTTGTTGTAGGTGCTACCAGTTCAGTTATGATCATTTCAACTATCCATTCTCTCTCATAAGTTTTGATTTGACTTATGTTCTGCTCATCCACCTTAACATTAGTTCTCTCCACAATTCTCTTCAATCTTTTATTATAACATCTATATGCTTTTCTTTCATTAGAATAACCATGAAATATTCCTTCATCACATCTAGGATCAAACTTTCCAATGGAATCATCTCTTTTAAAATAGCATTTACTACCAAAGATTCTGAAATAATTGACTGTAGGTGTATGACCAAACCATAACTCATAAGGTGTCTTACCGGTGTCTCCTTTGATATGAACTTTGTTGAATGTATATATTGTCGTGCTCATAGTTTCTCTCCAATAGTTATGAGGCAAATTATCTTCCATCATCATGGTTTTAGCCACATCCAAGATGGTTATGTTCTTCCTTTCCACAACACCATTCTGTTGTTGTGTCTAGGGTGTAGACAATTGTCTCCTTATCCCATTCTTCTCACAATAGCTATTAAATTCACCGGATGTGAATTCTCCACCCTAATCTAACCTTAAGCATTTAATCTTCAATCATGTCTCTATCTCAACTTTAGCTTTAAAGATCTTAAACTTTTCAAATGCTTCATATTTCTCCCTTAGAAAAGTAACCCACATCATTCTAGAATAGTCATCAATGATTAGCATGAAATATCTATCACCTTGAAAAAAATATTCCAGCGGGACCACACAAATCAGTATGAATAAGATCAAGAACATCATTAGATTTGTCTTGTGTACTCTTAAAAGAAGTTCTAACTTTCTTTCCCATTTGACATTCCTTACATACCATATTATAGGGCTTCATAATGTAAGGTATATCTCTAACAGCCTTAGTTGAACTGATCTTTACAATGTGATCAAATTTCACATGACACAACCTTTTATGCCATAGCGAACTTTCATCAATCTATGCAATCAAACTTGTCTTCTCACCGGAGTTCAGATGAAAGATGTTACCTTTAGTCTAAGTACCAGTTGCAATCTCCAATCCAGATTTGTTGATAATCTTGCATTTTCCATCCTTGAACTGTAATTGAAATCCCTTATCCATGAACTTTCCTACACTCAAAATATTATTCCTTAAACCTTCAACATAATAAGCATTATCAGTATTATTCTTACCATCCATTGATATTAATCCTATTCCCTTGATCATGCATGCTTTGTCATCTCCAAATCTAACTAGACCACCATCAAATTCTTGCAAAAATAGAAACTTCCTTTTATCTCCAGTCATATGATGTGAACATCCACTGTTTATCAACCATTCATCCTTGTCTTCAATTTTAGTAGCAAGGGCCTTCGTCTCATTTTAAATGATAGGTTCTGGAGCATCTTCCTTTATACCAAAGAGTACCCATTCCTTTCCATTGCCTGATCCACTAGTAGATTGTTGTGTTGGTTCATCATTAGAATCTATCACACCTTCCTCATCCACATAGTAGCATGATTTTCCTTTGTTCCTCCTGTACTTGTGCTTGTTCTGATAATCATGGTTAGGCATAAAATATTTTCTATCTCTTTCTTCAAATCTTGAATTCCTCTCAGGACATCTAGATGCAAAATGACCTATCTTATTACATGCAAAACATTTAAAAGGTGATTTTCCTCCATACTTTCTTCCTATCGGACCTTTAGGTACTCTTCTAGAAAATAGGGCTTCAAGTTTCTCAAACTCTTCATCTTATTTCTTCATTTCCTCCAGTTCCTTAGCATATAAATCTTTCCAATGACTTGTCGGTAAATGATGTAGATGCATGAAAAGTATGTTCATATTTTGCAACTCCAGAAGGACTAAATTCCTCAAGCTAAAAAGAAGATAACTTCCCAACTAGGGTATCCCTATTCATAGAGGTGTTTGTCATTGTTCTCAACTCATTAATTGCACTAGACTTCATCTTATAAGTTTGTGAAAAAGCTATCAATACTTTATAAACAATCTCATCTTCACTCAGAGATCCACCACAACATTGAATTATCATGACAATTTCATTAAGTCTTTCCATAAAAGCAATAATCCTTTCATCTTCTTCCATCTTTAGGTTCTCATACCTTACCCAATAACCATCAAGTTTAGCAATTTTAACAGTAGGGTCACCTTCATTCAGAGTCTCCAATTTCTCCCAAATAGCCTTTGCAATTGATTTGTTTGATAGTCCCATAACTTGTTGATGAGAAAGTGCACACAAAAGGGCTTCTCTAGATCTACAGTCAATTTCAATGTCCTTATCCAAGCTTGTCGGAGGAGGATTTCCATATGTCGATTATGAGGAGTATATCCTTTCTTAGTAATCTCCCAAATCTCCTTGCCAAGACATATCAGATGAGTCTCCATCTGAACCTTTCATGCTCTGTAATTTGTTCCATCCAGCCTAGGAATTTATCTCCAGAAAATAGTTGCAGATGAACTTGATGAACTTGAACTATTAGATTCCATAGGATCTTCCTCAAGCGGTTAAGCTTCTGTAGAGAGGACCAGGATTTGATACCAATTGTTAGACAACTTAGATAACTAGTGGACGAATGAGAGGGGAGGGGGGGTGAATCAGTTGTACACAAATTATAGAACTTTAAGCATTAAAACCTTATTATTGAAATACATAAACCAAATACTAGAATAGAAGATATAGCAGCTAAGAACAAATATATACCATAGAACATTTACCAACCATCCACAAAAGATAACACCAATACTTGTACATGGAAAAACCCGGCAAAGGGAAAAACCATGGTGAGAAGCCTACCCACAGTCAGATAATACTTTTGTTGTAAGTATGTGATTACAAAATGAGGGGCCTACACATACACGAAGGCCAACAGCCTAGAGAACACTTCTCAACACTAATGGACCCTCACTAACTACAATATAAATCTAAACTACAATCCGGAAAGAAGAGTGAACTGCAAGAATAGCATCTCTTATGCTTAATTATAGTTTTAGTTAAGCTCAATGCTAGAGGTCATAAACCTCTTTCACCAACCTGATTCAATCACCTATGATTAATCAAAACCTCTACATATGATTACAACATTATTCGCACATAGATAATCCCATAAACCATGATCTACAAAGAGATCTTACATCATATTTATACCAACCCAAGACCTAAACAATTAGGTCAACCACCTAAAAGATAATATGATAAGTTCATAACATAAACCCACAAACCAATGATCAACCAAGTCGGCCTAAGACCAAAACAATATAATCCAATCAATAAAACCAACCGGTAATGCATCGGGATCATCCACCAACACATTACATAAACTGGTCTATAACCTAGCAGAATAAGACCAGACCTAAAATAAGTTGTCATAAACCAAATCCAACACCACTGATCATTAGGAACACGAACAAGATAACCAACAGCATCCTGAAAAACTATCTAGAAGCCGCACCAATACCACTTATCAAATGCATCAAAAGATCTTCAACAAAGCTCTGTTAGTAAAACCCTTACCGGTGACCAAAAGGCTTACTAGAGAAAATGATAGCTTCTGAGTCATCAAATCCTAAACCAATTGATCGTGATACGCATCTGAATAGAATGAATGATAGATTAAAACCAATTCCACAAACCAAAGTATACCAGATCAATATCATAATCCAACCGCTCTATCGGGACCTACCAAAAGCCAATAAACAACCAAAACAACTGGTGTTGCCATCAATGACAAAACATCAATGTAACACATAATTAATTCCTCCAATTTTCCAACATCGTATACATCCTAAACTTATTGACTAGGGGAAAGAAACCCCACCTAAACTTGAAACCTTTCACAATGACTATAACATAATAGACTATTTAAATCCCATGGGTTTTTCATATATAGGAGTTAATGAAACATGCTTAACTGATGAGCTTAACAACCTGAACAATTTTGGATAAAATGCCAAGCCTTCTATTCATAGAAATATGAAAATGAATAATAGATCTAATGGTAAAAATTATAATATGATAGTAGTAGATCTTTAAAAAGTAAAAACAAAAGACATATATGATGGTGAAATCATCCTTGAGGTGCCAAAGGATGAGAGGATTGACATTCTTCCCCAGCCAGAATATCAAGAAAGGTCATCAGTCATCATTGAGTCATACCTATTAATATTGGAACAGAGGATAGTCCCAAAATCCTTCATCTAGCAGCATCTTTATAAGTAGAGGTAAAAGAAAACTTTATCAAATTTTTGAAAGAGAAACAAATCAATTTTTCTTGTTCATATGCAGATATGCCTGGCCTGGATCTATATTTAATTATGCATCATTTATCAATATCTCCAAGGGTCAAGCCTATGAAACAAAAGCTGAGAAAAAGGCATCCTCATATAGCCCTCTTAGTAAAATCCAAATTGAAGAAGTTGTCGGATGTAGGGTTTATTAGGTCTATTGATTATGCAGAGTGGATATTAAATATTAGACCTGTATCAAAACTAAAAAAGAGCATTAGAGTGTGCACAGGTTTTAGAGACCTAAACAAAGTGTGCCCAAAGGATGATTTTTCTTTGCCAACATAGACATTATTATGGATCTGACTACAGAGCATGCTATGTTATCATTGATGGATGGCTTTTTTGGTTATAATCAGATAGCAACAACTTTTACTTGTCCCTGGGCAACATATTGTTGGAACGTCATGCCATTGTTAGGATTCCCAAAGATACTAAGAGGGGGTGTGAATCAGTCTCTGGCCAGTAAAAGAACTTTCTTAAATTATAACATGAAAAGCAATTCAAAACTGTGTACCGGTAAACCAGAATTAATGCAGTAAATAAGAATAACAACCACAACATGAAAGACACACCATAACACAATATTTTAACAAGGAAACCTAGTGTGGGAAAATCCTCGGTGGGATTTGTGACCCACAATATTCGCTTACTAGCCAATAAGGGAATATTACTATTTACAATAGGGGCCTACACATGCAGGAAGGCCAAGTGCCTAGAGCTCACTGCTCAGTTACAAAAGAAGTCTCACTTACTTACAAAAATGGATTATACAAATCCAATGTCTTGTACTGCTTTAGATCAGCATCTACTATGCCAGATTCAGTATCGGCTTAAGCTCTGCAATATATATAAACCCTTATCCAATATCTGCCTTACAATTTGCATATTAGGTTTGCATTAATGCTTCCTATTTTTCTCTACCTCTAAATGATCTACAATGATCTCATACTTATATGAGTCATATTACAATCTTCCAAGTCGGCTTACAAATTTTTTTACAATTAAATATAAAATACATTTATACAAAATTCTTGTCGGCCATGGTGTCGGTAATCTTTCTTTTCAGTGTCGGTGAACTGTATGTCAGTGTTGAGTCTGTTGATGTCGGTGCCTGCCGGTATCATATGATTGTAAGGTTGCCATTAATGAAAATACCTTCAATCACCTACAATTTCTCATTGGAGTGTGCATTTTCCAACAATCTTCCCCTTTGGCATTGATGGCAACACTCATGAGAAAAATCAAAACTATATATCAAAAAATGTTATCCAAAAATGGTTTGCCAAAATTGTCTTACCAAAAGTGTGCTCCCCCTGAGCTGATGATATCTTTCCTCTGATCATTTTTATCATCTCCACTACTCCCCCTTTGACATCAATGACAAAGGTTGTCATTCACTGTCAGTGGAGTGTGGTCCCTGCCTAGATCCTTATAACCAGTGGGTTACAATCTGATAGATGTCTGCCAATACAAAATTTTGACTGTCACTGAACCTTTTGATGTCCTTTAATGCTGCTTGTGTTCTCTAAATTGTATCGGTGAGTATGTGCATTTTCTCTTCCGGTGTCTTAATTCCAGGAACCAGAGCCTCGGAAATTTCTTTTCTCAAAGAAATGAGGTAATCTAGTTTAGGACCTAGTTTGCATTTTAAATCCTTTGCCTTAAACTTTATCTTTTCTTTATCTTTTTCTAACTTCTCAATTTTCTCCTCAAGATCTATAATGTTCTTTTTAATTTCCAAAAATGGATCTGATATTCCTATTAAATTGTCAGCAATATTGTTAATTTCTTCTTGTGCTTTGTTGATCTCTGAATCTATGTCCTATGTCAAAATATCAGTTTTGCAGGTATCTCTGTACAGTTTCTTGAAATCTAAAATTGTTTCTCCTAATGTCGGTAATAAGGTTTCCATGTGTTCCTTATTCTTCTTCACTATTTCCTCAAAGAATTTTTCTTTCTCCTTATTCAGTTTCTCTTTGAATGTGTCTTCATTTATCTGGTCTAGTGTAATTAGATTGTCGGTTATATATTTAAACAATGTGTCTAATTGGCTCAAAGAATCTTTATTATCTATGTTACACTTTGGAGCTATCATTTTCAAAATTGGTAATGTTTCATCTATAGCTTTGTAAGCTTGTGCATTACACTCTATTATTTTCTTTATTGAGTCCAAGAGTACCTCTGTCACATTTGTTGGCTGAAATTTAGTCATTGATGTGCCGGATGACTGTCCAACTGACTTTACAATCTGTAGTCCACCGGTTGTAGTGATAGCTTTTCTTTCCTCTTTCTTAGGAGGATATGTTTGAGTTTGCATTTCCACTTTGGGCACTGTCTCTTTTTGAACCTGTGACTCTAGCTATTTTTGTTCCGGTTTCTCAACCTATGCCTCAGTGGGTTTCTTTGTGCTCTCAACTACCAATTTTTTTGATGTAGTCTCAGTATGCACTGCTGGTTTCTTTGTATTCACCTCTGCACTATCTAATGTCGGTGACTTAGTTGTTTTTTCAGTTTCTGTAGTTGCCGGTGGCTCAGTAGATGCAACAATATGCACATATGTGGTCTCTGTCTTCCCAGTGTCTGGGGGATCATTTGATTCTTCAGTTTGTTGTTGTTCCCCAATTCCAATGTTATCAATTTCAACATTTTCAGCCGGTGGCTCTATTGCCACATCTGTCTTTTCAGTTGATTCCTTAACTACCACAATATTTACCTCTTGGGTGTCTATGTTCATAGTGTACAAAATTTTAGACTCAAGATTTGTATCCTCATGAGGAGTCTCCATACTCTCTGTTGTCGATTGTGTGTCAATGATTTCTACTTGTGGAGTATCAAAAGGAGGTGGGGGTAAGTTATCAGATATTTTTAGGCTTAGAGGTCCACCTACCTTACCTTTCCCCTTATCCCTATCCTTTTGATAGACTCTGATGGTCTTAGGTCTTTTAAGTTCTTCTTCTTCCTTTTTTGCAACAAAGAATATATCCCATTGATCCACAGTCTCTTCTAAAATTTCATTCACTCTTCCTGCCATAAGTGCAACATGTCGGTGACCAGTTGAAAATACTGTCTAGTTGGCCTTACTGATTAATTGATCTATCTCTTTAGTGGAGTTCACTGGGTGAACTGCAAGCAATTTTTCTATTTTTATCTTTTTGTCTAGGTCAACAATAGCTACCCTTCTAGCTTGTAGTCTTCTATATAAATCAGTGGGTCTATCATCAACAATCTCCATCAAAAATTTCTTGTATATGTCCAAGTGTAAGACTACACTATTCTCTATGCTTTCTTTATCATCAGTGGAAAGTGTGTTATACAGCTTGCTAATATTTCTCAACTTTCCATCCTCAGTTATTTCACTTAGAAGTTTGTCTAGTGGAGCAATATCCTATTTTACCTTCTTCTTCTTTGGAGTTAACTTCTTAACTGGAGGCCTAACTACCTATTGCTTTTGTCTTGTCTTTTTGGGTGTAGGTGAGGGTGTCGGTGAGGGTTTTCTTTTCCTTACTACCCTTTTGAATTCGGCTGGTATATCACTTTCAGAAGAAGTTGCAACCGGTGAAAGGTGAGCTTCCAATTGAAGTCCTTCCAACTCACTTTCCTTAATACTAGTTTTGTTCAGTACATCTTCTTTGATAGATTTTGCTTGTCTTGTACCTTTCCTCACTATCTGTTCAATTTTCTTAATTCTTTTCTGTGATTGAATACCACTCTCAATTGTTTCAGCATTGCCAAAGAATTTCTCATCCAGTTTTCTTGGTACCTCAAGTAAATCTTTTGCATATGTCTCAATTATGTTCTCATCAGCTTCATATCCCATTTTGGTTATCCAAATAGTTCTTGGGACAAATTCTTCCATCCAGATTTCATCTTTCTTTACCACAAAGCATATGTCATCTTTGTATTTGTCAAAAATAGCTTGGGATAGTCTTGTTCTAGATTTCATCTTTGCCTTAAATGCTTGGAAATATTCATTGATGTTCTTATCTCTGTTTTCTCCCATTTTTTTTAGTAGGTTCAGTAGTTGTTTTCTTACCGGTATATCAAATCCAAAGTCTTTATAGCCAGTACCGAGTATTAAGCTTACAAGTAAGTTGCCAAATCTAAAGGTTCCCTTCTTGTCACCTTTGATTTTCTTTAGGTTTTCTATTAGTTCATCTTTCAGCCATTCACAGATGTCAATCTTAGCATTGTTGTTCACTAAGTCATAAGCACTTTTAATAAATAAGTTAGAGACTGAGTTTAGTCTATTTGTATGAGTAGCTTTGTAGCCAAGTACCATGTTAATGAATTTGACATTTTCATCCTTAACATCATTGACTCTAAGGGATCTCTTGTCAAATGTTGTGCTAGTTAAGTTCGTTACAGTGTCATTAGAGACCACCTTAGTTTTGTCAGGCCTGCCATCGGTGGAGGGTAATCCTGTCACTTCCCTAACTGCCTCTTTCGTGATCTTATGAATTGAATCCAATCAAAAGAATTCTCCATGCACTCTGCTTAGCACAATCCTTATAACATCCTTGGGAAAATCCGAGATACTAAGGATTTCAGTAAAACCTAGGGTTTCCACTATCTTATGTTCTGGTTTGATGTTTCCAGATTCATCACATAAAATAGTCTGATACATATTCTTGATTTTTGCATCTCCTAGTTCTTCTATGTGACAATGTATGTACATTCTAGGGTCTTCAGCATATACTACTCCTTTAGGAATTTGAGAGAATGCCCCTAGGGTATCATCTTTCTTTGCAATGTCAGGAATGATCTTAAACACGAGTCTAGGGCATTTAACTTCTTCTACAATAATAGGGTTTGCAATGAATTCAGGAATAGAGGAGGATACCATGGTTATAAATACCTTAATCTACCTTTAGGTATGTGTGCTCAAATGATTTGCTTCCTTCTCGCTATGGATGCCCTTGCTTA
This sequence comes from Cryptomeria japonica, assembly GCF_030272615.1. Classification (NCBI taxonomy): domain Eukaryota; kingdom Viridiplantae; phylum Streptophyta; class Pinopsida; order Cupressales; family Cupressaceae; genus Cryptomeria; species Cryptomeria japonica. The sequence goes on from NC_081414.1 coordinate 530,510,725, forward strand.
GAATTTTTGCGCTCTTAGGAGATTTGAACATTCAGTGAATGAAAAAGGAGCCAAAACACTTACTTTCTAATGTTATTTTCTCTAACTACCACATTTAATGCTTGTCGGTTAATAACTCATCTACCAATAAAGAAGTAATCCAACTTCTCACCATCAATCGAGGGTATATTAGCATGTTTTTCAATTTGTTGCTAAACCCCCAAAGGATTTTTCTTCAGTTAGATGAAGAGTCTCCTATCGGTGGAGTGATACTCTGTTTTGCCGGTGGAGGAGTATTCCCATCAATATTCTGATCTGACTTTCTAATCCATTTCTTTGAGAATTCTTGCTTTACCTCTTCAACTTTTTCTTTACCTTTCAAGATGGGTCCTTTGTTATTTGTCGGTGATGCCTTGCTTCTACAAAATTCTGCAATATGTCTAATCTTGTTACAAGCATAACAAGTCACATTGTTTTTCTGAATAGCTTTCCCATATCCTATGTTGGTATGTGTTCTGCATTGATTAGATAAGTGTCCAAATCTTCCACAAACATAACATCTTACATTCATTCTGCAATTTTCTGAATTATGACCAACTTTGTTGCATTTAGAACATTGATCGGTGGGTATATTAGTGTTCTGATAATTTCTATATCTACACTAATTTTCTATATGACCATACTTGTTACAGTTAAATAATTTCCCATTAAATTTTTAAGCATTAGGTTGTCTTACCGGTTTGCTATGATCATGATTGTTTGCATTACCGGAGCTTTCACCAACTTCAAAGCCACTGCCATTTGTATCACCATTAGGTTTTTGATTTTTCAGCATGTCAACAAGTTCTTCTGAACTTTTCTTGAATTTCTCCTTGTGTTGATTTGCAGCAACCATTCCACTCTCCAAGATTCCTTTTTGTCTCATGAGTTCAATTGTGTCATTTTGTGTATGCATCAAGTCTGTCTTCAACATATCATTTTCATGACTAAGTCTTGTGTTTTCATTTCCAGCATCATTTAGTCTTCTAACCAAGTCCTCTTCATTCTTCTTCTGATTTTCAATTTCTTTACAAACTCTCATAGTCATATCTTGCATCTCATTCTTCATTGTACTGTTTTCTTGTCTCAACTTGTTTACCAGATCAATAAGAGTTTCTTTTTCATCATCATTACTCTACATCTTTTCACAAAGTTCTCTTCTCTTATTCCTTGCAATAGTGAGATTTTATTAAAGTCCTTGAATGATATCATGTGAAGTCTTCAGATCATCTTCAAGTTTGATATTCTTTACTTTTTCTACACCATAGTCTGAAAGAGTTGTTTCCAATTGCTTTCTCGATTTTTCCATCTCTACTGGTGTCAAGATCTTCCTCAAGCTGTTAGGCTTTTGAAAATAGAGGACCAAGCTCTGATACCAATTGTTAGGATTCCCAAAGATACTGAGGGGGGGGTGAATTAGTATCTGGCCGGTAAAAGAACTTTCTTAAATTATAACATGAAAAGCAATTCAAAATTGTGTATCGGTAAACTAGAATTAATGTAGTAAATAAGAATAACAACCACAACATGAAAGACACACCATAACACAATATTTTAATGAGGAAACCCGGTGTGGGAAAAACCTTGGTGGGATTTATGACCCACAATATTTGCTTACTGGTCAATAAGGGAATATTACTGTTTACAATAGGGGTGCAGGAAGGCCAAGTGCCTAGAGCTCACTGCTCAATTACAAAAGAAGTCTCACTGACTTACAAAAATGTATTATACAAATCCAATGTCTTGTACTACTTCATATCAGCATCTACTATGCCAGATTCAGTACCAATTTAAGCTCTGCAATATACATAAACCCTTATCTAATATCTGCCTTACAATTCGCATATTAGGTCTGTATTAATCCTTCATATTTTTCTCTACCTCTAAATGATCTACAATGATCTCATACTTATATGAGTCATATTACAATTTGCCAAGTCGGCTTACAAAATTTTTTACAATTAAATACAAAATACATTTATACAAAATTCCTGTCAGCCATTGTGTCAGTAATCTTTCTTTTTGGTGTCGGTGTCGGTGCCTGCCGGTATCATATGATTGTAAGGTTGCCATCAATGAAAATGCCTTCAATCACCTACAATTTCTCATTGCAGTGTGCATTTTCCAATAGCCATTTGGACTAAAAAATGCAGGTGCAACATATTAGAGAGCAATGACTACAATTTTCCATGACATGATGCATAGCTTTATGAAAGATTATGTTGATGATATCTTGGCAAAATCATACACTAGAGAAGAGAATCTCACTATCCTCGATAAGATCTTTAACCGCATGGATAAATTCAATGAGAGTCTTAATCCAAAGAAGTGTGTCTTTAGAGTAACATCAGGAAAACTCCTAGGATACATTGTGTTAGGAATTGGAATAGAGGTAGACCCAAAGAAAGTAAAAGTGATCATAGAGATTTCGTGTAGTACCCCTGCCTTAATCAGATTTTAAAACTTGTTTTGACCTTGGTTGACTTTGTAAGTGGCCTTCTTGGATGGTTGATTTACCATGTTGTAATGTTATAGTCAGATATTATGATTATTGTGTGTACCTGTAAATGTTGATTTCACAACGATTCTTATGTAAGATTAGTTGTTCTTCTGATTCGTGTTATTAATCTGAGGCTAACAGTTTCATTAAATATATATGTATGCATGTGTGGCTCCTGGTTGCAGGAGATTGCAAGTATAGTACCACATAGGTATTAGGTTCGTCTCCACCTGGATTTGCAAGTTTAAGTGTACCTCATTGGTCCTAAGAGATTGGATTAGGTAGTCGTAAGACCCTCATTTTACTCTAGTCATTCTCAAGTGAGCCTTGTTAGTCATCTATCAGTTTCCCCTTTGATTGGGTATGCGGGTCGTGTATCTGGCTGGATTTCTTGGGTTGCATGTTTTGCATGTGCTAAATTGAGTATTTAATCTTGAGTATTTAATCAGATTGAATGTGTTTTTATGCATTAGTAAATTAAGGGACTAAATTAAATAGGACCCCTTTTGTGTGATTAATCATTAATTAGAATTGCTTAATTCCTGTTTGTAGCAAGTTCGATTAAATGATTATTTTAAATGATGAATTAATTAAGTGTGTATTTTGAAAGGAAAGGTTAAATTGTATTCGAAAATAGAAATAATTTACCGTTTTTGGCATTTTCAAATAAAAATGTTAGTTTGAATTAAATTAAGAAAAGCAATTTTTAGAACAAAAGCAAGTCTTCCCATATTTGAATTGTTGGGAAAAATGATTTTTCATTTTATTTGGGTAAAAGTATTTTATATCCAAAAATATGAATTTTGGTCAAAACTTTTCCATTTAACCTAGGTTTGGAAAATATTTTTGGGGAGAGTTATTTTGGGGATTAAAATTTGGGCATTTGGGGAAGAAGGATTTTCTTGAGCTTGCAGGTTGGGCTCTTCATCAAATCTTGTCAGGATTGCTGAATAAGGTAGGATTCTTGTTTTTCTCTTTGGTTTCTTTGCTAAAAAGAGATTGTATTGATTTTGAAGGTTTCTAGTTGTGTTTGTTGATAATCTCATATATTTAGGGGAAAATGGAAGACTTGTAATGAAATCTCCAATTCAAACCCTCCTGGCTTCCTTTCCAAACCCCCAGATTAAAATTTTGGTTGTTCAAATTTTTTTCTTTTAAATCAAAATTGGGTTTGGTTGTTCTCAATAAAATTTTGTTTTAAACTCCATTGAATGTTTTCAGATTCAAGTTTTAATTTGAGAAATTAGTTTGTTTTGGGCAAGATTGGTTGAATGGATTGGATAAATGTGTGTAATCCATCCTATTTGCTAGATATGGTTTTTGGTTGGAAAAATTTGCCTATTCTAAGAGGTTATTCAATAAATTTTTTAATTTTTGATAACCATGGATATTCGGGAAATTGTTTTTGTCTCAGTTTGAGACTATGAATTAAACTAGGTTTTTTTTTTCCATTTAAAAGTTTACAAATAGATATATATATATATATATAATTATTGTTGAGGAGGCTTTGGGTTTTGGAGGGTGGGGGAGCTGAGGCCTGACCCGCGCCCCCTCCCATGGTTTGCAATTGTTGGAGGTATGCGACCATAGTGTGGCCGCAGATCTCTGTGACCACAGTGTGGTCGTAGAGGCCTGCGACCACAATGTGGCCGTAGAGCCCCGCGCCCACATTGTGGACACAGTCGCGTCCATAGTGTGAATGTTGCGGTCTGCATCCACAATGTGGTCGCAACCTTCGTGGTGAGGGCACAACCTCCACTCCTGTGAATGGAATGTGGGCCCTACGGTGTTCTTTTTTATTTAAAATAAAAAAATATTTATCACAGTTTATAATTTTGGTTAATTTAAAAGTTTTTAATAGTATTTTTTTAATTATTAATTATTAATTAGTATATATTTTATTAATTGTAAATTAATATATATATAATAGTTAATATTTAATTCGTATTTCATTTTGTAAATTTATATCTATGAAAGGGCATTACCTAATTTTGAAAAGGTTAAATTAGGTATTTATGTTTCAGGGAAACAGGAATGATTATCTATCTTAATTTCTTTTAATATATATTTCCATATTCTGGGAAGTGTATCTTGGTTTTGAAAAAGATAAGTTTAGATCAATTGTTTTGAACAAGTATGGAATGATGTTTTATTTTGAAAAATAAATATCATATTTTAGTGGATTAATGTATATTTGATTATATCTTGTGTGTTCTGCATATATTATAATTTTATTAATGTGATTTTGGTTTGAAAACTCATGAGGAAGTATTTATATTATTTCTATGATGCAAAATGAATTTTAGTGAGTTAGTAAACCATGAGCGACATGTACCTAGACAAGGTAGACAAATTGCAATCTAATTAGATCTATTAGAAAATTGGATCGATTGTAGTGTTTAAACAATATGGAGGAAGATTGTCATTTCTAATTTATGCCTATGCATATTTAATTTTCTGTATTCGCATCTGATTAAGAAATGACAAGTCCTTGATTATGATTGTTAGATATTGTCATATGTTGATTTGGGTACCTTCTTATGTCCTTGATCTTGAGTAGACTATTTTCATGTGATGGTTTTGTATCCAGACATGTCCTTTATGCAAGTGTTGAAATGTTGGATTTGTGGTTGACCATAGCTGGTCATATCTCTAGTTAGAGTACCGTCAATCAATGCACCTCGTTTGAAGACTTGTTTGGCCGAGTGGGTATTCCTACCGTATTGAACACGGTATGCTTGTCATGGTGTATTACATGGTTTAGTAGTTTGTATGATTATGGTCTACTATTATATGGAAAAGTGGCTTTCGAGTGGGCGTCACGCCCAAAGTGGTTGCAGGGTAACCCATCGAAAGTGTGTCTAAATAAGTGATAACCTAATAGCATATTAGAGAGTTTAGTTAATAAAAACACTAAGTAAGATAATTGTGCCTCATGCATGGGATGAGTGCTAGTACAGACTCGACATGCAGTGAGAAAGCCTGAAATAGAAAACCAACAACCTTGTCTTCACGAAAGGATGTGCTGGGTCCACATGGGACTTGAATGGGTCGGAGGTTCAGGATAGGTTGCCAGGGTAACCCAATAGATGGGGTCGGAACCTATGGAGGCCTACCAGGGTAGCCATACCAAGTTATGTGATGACACTTGTCCCTTACATTCACTAGTGTGCAGTTTATGTGGTCTTTGTTAGGAACATTGTTGTAGAGTCATATCTAGTTGTTTTGCCCTTGTGAGAACCTGTTATTCATGTTAGACCATGGGTTGCTTATGATGGGTTGTGAAGACTTAGTTTCGCAGGTGCTCTTGTTGATCTTTGTATTTGCTTCTTATCATGTTAAGATGGATCCTTTTCCTTTCTTTGGAATCATTCATGTATCTATTGGACTGATGTGGTCATATGTATTATTGGTTTATGTGCTCCTTGATGGCGGGATGTAAATGATGTGAACCTTATGTATTCTTCACCCTATTAATTATTAGAGGAGTCTTGTAGTTGAACAAACTCGGAGATGTAGCCCACTAGGGGTGAACTCCGATATCAATTTGGTGTTATGTGGTGTTTGTGTTCATCTATTTCCTCTTTATTTAGCATGTATGGATGGCATTAAGGTTAATATGTATAATGTGGATTAGATGATGTTAGTCTTAAATACATGTATGTAGTCATCTTATTAAATGCAGCAATTTGGATCATAAAACATTTAGGTTGATATCATGGAAAGTATTCATTAGTTTATAATGCAATTAAAGCATGTAAGGAAATTAGATGCATGACATATGTTCTATTGTAAGTTTGAACTAAATGTATGGTTAAATTGTAATGGATGAACTTAATCATGTTATCTATATTTTTAACTTACCAAAAGAATTTATCCTTGTTTAAAGCATTATCATGTCATTAAGTTAATTAACTTAATTGGATTAATTAGCGTGAGTTGAGTTAAGTATTGAATCAAGTAATCACGTTGGGAAACTCTTTAGGTGTTATTTAAGTCTTTCATTGTGTAATCCGAACTTAATGATAATTCAATGTATCATTATTCTATTTTAACTTTTAAAAAAAAAAATTGCACTCTATTCTTGTGTTTTTGCTTTATCCCTTTGGGGTTTCCTAGAGGGGCATTACATTTGGCATTAGATCCCATTTTGCAAACACTGGGAACTCTAGTGTCTCTTGTACCCTTAGTTGGAGTGAGGTGTTTAGACCTTATGATGTATGCTTGTCCTCCTTTTGTATGCGTGTGATTGAAGCATAGGATCTTAAAGATCTTAAGGACTCGTATTCTGTTCTTTTGTGTATTCTATCGAGCAAACCTTAATTGTGTGTAATGTGTGTGTTCACACCTTGCTTTCACCTTTCTGATGTCGGTGATTTTGAGTGAATATATGTGTTTTGTTTGCTTACTAGATATCTTGGTCTATGATTACTCTTATTCTGAGAAAGAGTTGTATATACCTCCCTTATTGATTGTTGTACTCTTTTGACTAACCCATTGGGTTGCTCAGTGTTTGTCTTGAATTTGAAAGTATGAAATGTGCTTGTATTAAGATTATGATCTAGCTTAGTGTTGTGAACTTGAAGGACTTGTATGGCAGATGTTGAGTACTTATGATGCAGCGAATTGAATGGTTATCATCCTTCCTCCTCTTTCTCTATAGAATTTAAAATGTTTTTTATATGTGTATTTATCTCTTATGTAAGTTTTCTAATTGTGAGAGAAAGGTTGTGACTTCTTGAACCCTTGTGTGAGCCTTATGTTTCTTCCGTGCTTCTAGATAATAAGAGGGCTATAGGTTTAAAAGATCATTGTGAGAGTTTAGAAATACAACACCACAGGAGCCCAAATTATCTCTACAAGCTAAATAAACCTGTTACAAGGAGAAGCAAGGAAGTAACAAAGAAAAACCAAAATACACAAGAAATGCTCAAAAAGATGAGAGCTTTGTATTCTAAAAAATGTGTAATAGAATAATGATACAAAAGAAAAGACTCAACCTCTAATAGGTCAAGAAACCCTAAAAGGGAAAACCCTAGGCTTGCACATAATAATTAATAAAAGAATTAATTATTATGCACTTAATGTTAGCTTATGTGTAAAATAGATAAAGGGGAACTTAATTAATTAAACAAATGTCATTTACTTAATCAAGTAAAGACCCAATTACTCTAACACCCCCCCTTAAGCTATACTTAGGGAGAAGCTAAAACCTAGAACAGCTACTGAAAGCAAGAAAGATGGGTCCCGGCAACAAGGCCTGATTAGGTGCCCAAATACAATGAAATCTTTATGAAATGGAGAAAAAGGAGAAAACCCAGTGGGAAAACACTCCTCTCCAAAAAGAGATAAAAGAACATGTTGAAAAAAATAAAAAGGAAGGAAGGCCTCATAAAGACCTCCCAAGGACAACTTCCTTCACCCCAAGCATAGAGCACAACTGAAGATAGCGCAATGATGCAAAAGGTTTCGTGAAGATGTTTACAACCTGCTCGGTAGTGGGAATGTACTCCAAAATGAGAGAACCATCCTGAATCAACTGGCGGATGAAATAAATGTGAAGCTCAATGTGCTTCATCCGCTGATGCTCTACTAGGTTGCGAGAAATGTGAATAACACTTTGATTGTCACACCAAAGAATAGTGGAACTAGTAGGAGGAAAACCAAACCCAGTCATCAACTGTCAAAGCTGTAAGATCTCCTGACTAGCGAGCACAACAACTCAGTACTCAGCCTCTGTAGATGATAATGCATGATCATTCTGCTTCTTGCAAGACCATGTGATAGGACTAGAGACAAGACAAAAAACAAAGCCAGAAGTAGACTTCTGATCATTGACATTACCAACCCAATCTGCATCAGTGTAGCCAACAATGTGAGGTTTCCCTGATGTGTAGTGAATGCCATGAGAAAGAGACCCCTGAATGTACCACAAAATACGTTTGGCAGCTTGCCAATGACTCTCATGAGGATCATGGGAGAATCAAGAGACAAGGCCAACCACAAAGGAAAGATCAAGATGAGTGTGAGTCAGGTACAACAAACTACCAACCAATTGCATGTAAAGTATAGAATCTATTGAAGGAGTGGAGCAAGTGGTAATGAAAACAACCCCTGACTGAAAAGGAGTGGGAGCAGGCTTGCATTCAAGCATGCCAAAGTGCTAAATCATGTCAAGAGCATACTTCTACTGGTAAATGTAGATCCCATCAGAAGACTGAATCACTTGAAGACCAAGAAAATAGTGCAGAAGATTGAGATCTGTCATCTCAAACTGGTCCATCAAAGCTTGCTGAACATGCTAAATCATAGAGGATGAGCTACCTATGGTGAGGAGATCATCAACATATAGCATAAGAATCGGGATCTCACCCTCAAGAAGCTAAATGTACACTGTGTGGTTGAAATGATAGCGAGTGAAACCAGTGGAGAGCAAGAAAGAGTCCATCTTCTCATACCAAGCCCAAGGGGCATGTTTGAGACCATACAATGAATGCCAAAGTCCGCAAACCAAAGAAGCATCCTACACAAATCCTTGAGGATGCTCCATATATATTTCCTCCTATAGGTCTCCATGCAAGAAAGAACTCTTCACATTCATCTGAAAAACGGGCCATCCCCTAGAAGCTGCAAGAGATAGTACAAAGTGAATAGAGTTCATCTTGGCGACAGGGGAAAATGTCTCGAAGTAATCAATACCCTCAATCTGCAAAAAACCCTTCGCAACAAGATGTGCTTTGTACTTATCAATCGAACTATCAGCAACATACTTAGTGTGATACAAACAGCGGCACCGAACTATCATTATGCCCTTAGGAAGAGGACAGAGATCCCAAGTATTATTCCTCATCAAAGAAGAATACTCCTCCTCCATAGCACAATTCCACTCAGGGTGTCCTATAGCCTCTAAAAAATTCTAAGGATCATCTGAAATGGCATGACTCAAAAGACTAGAACCCACAGTATGAGAACGGGTACGACGAGTATCTGAAGGATCATCGGCCATAGATCCTACCCCCTCGACAGTAAAGTGAGCCCACTTGGGCATCTAAGGTGGAGCAGGTCAAGGTGGAGATGGTGGATCATTAGTAGCATCATCAGAATCATCCTCAAAATAATCCTAAAGAGATGCAGTGGGAGGAGTAGGAAGAGGGGTAGGCACTAGAGACAGGGTATCCACTATGGGAAGGCGCTTGTCAAACTGAACATCCCATCAAAACAGGACCTCTCTGGAATCAGAATCAAACAACCTGTACACCTTAACATTCTCATAGTAGCCAACAAAAATGAGGGGTCGGCTCTTCGACTCCATTTCTTTACTTTGAGCATCAAGAATAAATGTCCATGCCTCACTGCCAAATACTCAGAAAAAAGAAACATCAGGCTTGTCATGAGACCAAGCCTCCTTAGGAGTCATATGTCAAATCGCCTTCTGAGGCATCCAATTCTGAATGTAGTTGGCACAATTGACAGCCTTAGCCCAAAATTATGAATCCATGGACCTAGACTGAATCATACAATTCGCCATCTCCCGTAAAGTTATGTTCTTTCACTCAGCGACACCATTCTGCTGAGGGGTGTAGGGAACAATAAATAGATGTTGTAAACCATGCTCAGTGCAAAAATATCTGAAAGCATAATTCGCATACTCCCCCTATTGTCTGTACATATCCACCAAATAGAACAACTAGATCGATTCTCTATAAATGTCTTGAAGATTCTAAATGGATCAAAGATATCAGACTTGTACTTAAGAAAGTACACCCATGTGCATCGAGAGAAGTCATCAATAAATGTGAGTACATTGTAGGTCCCAGGTACAACTGAGAGGGGGGGTGAATCAATTGTATAATAAATTTAAACCAAAATCCTATTAACCAACTTAATACCGGTAAGACAGTTAAGTGTGCTGGTAAATAGTGTTAATAGGAAATGTTGTACCGGTAAGAATTAATGCATGAAACATAAGCACAAAGTCAACCATAACACATGACACAAATATTTGTACATGGAAACCCTATAAGGGAAAAACCATGGTGGGAAACCTTACCCACAATCAGATGATACTACTGCAGATAGTAAGTGTACAAAGAGGGGTCTGCACATGCAGAAAGGCCAACAGCCTAGAGCTCACTGCTCAAACACAAATGGGAGTCACACTGACTACAGTTGGATGGTTAAAACCAATGAGAATGTACTGCACAAAATAGCATCTTCATATGCTGGATTCAGTACCGGTGTAATGCTGATATGCTTCTACAAAAACCTAGCTTCACCTTCAAATGATGTCTTCGTGTATACCTCTGCTTAATCTCGCATATACCTTCTTACAATTCTTTTTCGCATTCCACACTTGATCTTACAAATAAGATCTTACATTTATACCATACCCTAAGACCAATTTTAGTAGGTCGACTCTACAAGATATTACAATAAAAAATTTTACAAATAATACAATATCCGATGTAATAACCAATTGAACATGTCGGCTTAATGCTTTTATAACAATAATAAATCATCTCCATAGTGTGCCATGCTGATCTGGAAAAGATAAACCTGCCGGTGTAACCCTAGATAACCTGGACCTATTTGCCGGTAAAAGCAAATATGCAAATAAGAATATACCAATGATATTATTTCAAAGAAAAGTGTCCACATGATGTCTTCGACATTACCAAGTGTCTTCCATGTCATTGCAGGTACCGGTGAACATTATATCTTGTCGGTTAACCATATACCAGTGATTGTTGAACAGTTTACTGATTGCTGGTGAATGTTGTTGGATCTCCAAAGTAGGTGTATTTAGGAGGTGTTGACATCAATGACAAAACCATACCAAAATACCAACAATCTCCCCCTTTGGCATTGATGGCAACACAAGATGGAAAAAGCATCAAAGTGCCAAAATAGAAATGCCAAGTACAAAAACCAATTCTCCCCCTAGGAGTAATATGTGTTTATACAAAGATTTATTTACAATACCAATCTCTCCTCAAAAATATAATGCATTTTTCATATATTTTTCCTTAATGTTTTTCCATATATCTCTCCCCCTTTGACATCAAATGCCAAAGTCACAAAAGGTTCAAGTTCATACAAAATACAAACCAATTCAATATACCTACTGCTCCCCCTGAGAAGTAGCATCCTCATCAAATACCGGAATAAAAGATTTGTCCATTTAATTCTGTCGGTTGATGACAATCATCAACTGTCTAAGTCTCTACCGGTGGAGGTAAGACTCCGAGCTGATCTCTGAGATACTCAAAAGTTTCCTTAGGCAAAGGTTTTGTAAAAATATCTGCAAGCTATTCTTTAGTATTCACATAAACCAGTTTTATTTCCTTTTCTTCAACTTTTTCCCTTAGAAAATTCAGTTTGATAGAAACATGTTTTGTTTTAGAATGTAATACTAGATTCTTAGATATATCAATTGCTGCAGTGTTATCACAATATATAGTAGTAGGTTCCTTGCATTTTACCTTTATGTCTTTCAACATTTGCTTAAGCCAAAGTACCTGTGTACAGTTTGTTGCTGTTGCAGCATATTCTGATTTTGTTGTTGATAAAGATGTACAACTCTATTTCTTACTTAACCAAGAAACTAATCTCTTTCCAAGAAAGAATGCTCCTCCAGTGGTGCTCTTTCTATCATCCACATCTCCTACCCAATTTGCATCTGTGTATGCATATAGATCAAAATTTTCATCTTTAGGATACCATAATCCAAGACTTGTTGTGCCTTGTAAGTATCGGAAAATCCTTTTTACTGTTGATTCATGATTTTCCTTGGGATTACTCTGAAATCTAGAAACTATACATACTGCATTCATAATATCAGGTCTAGATTGTGTTAAATACAGTAAACCTCCTATCATAGATTTTTATCTAGTTGGATTAACAGGTGTAGATTCATCCCTTTGAGATAATTTGTCATTTGTAGTCATAGGTGTGCTTACCGGTTTAGAGTTCTCCATCCCAAATTTCTTGAGTAGTTCTTTCAAGTACTTAGATTGACTCAAAAATATGCCTTTATCAGTCTGTAAAATCTGCAATCCTAAAAAGAATTTTATTTCTACAATAATAGACATTTCAAATTCATGCTGCATTTTAAGAGAAAATTCTTTGCATAATCCATCTTCTCCTCCAAAGATTATATCATCAACAAATACTTCCATAATCAAAATGTCATCATTAGTTGTTGTTATCACTGATTAAAAATGCATTTTTCTTTTCGCATGATTGGCTATGGTTTGTTGATTTTTTGGAATAGGGTGCAGTTTCAAATGCTTCAGTTTTGTTTTTGACCTCAAGGGTTTAAGGGTTTCTTTTTAAGATCCTCTTGTGTTTGTTTTAAACCCTCTGGTTTCTAATCTTTCGTTACTTTATTCACTAAATAATGGATCATGGGGTCGTAGGAAGTGTCCCCCCTTGTTGCTTGCCTAGGCGGTCATGTTAATTAATCAAAAAATTTATGCCTTATATGTTTTTCTCCTAATGTTGTCGGGCCCAGTAACTGGTGTGCATCTCGCGCGTGGATCCATGGCTAGCGTTATTTTGCTAGGCGAAGTTGCATGTAATTTAAAACCAGCGAAGTTGCGAAAATGACATGGCATGCCACATAGACGGTCCAGCTGGTTGATGATAGCGAGTAAAATGGCGGCACGCGATGTAAGTTACAACAATCAGCGGGTCAAGATTAAAGGCTAAAAGGCGGGCCCCAGAGATGAGTCAGGTCGCAGTCAGGAGATGACCTGACAGGTAAAGCTGTCAATAATTTATTGGAGCCCCGTGGTTTTCTTTCGGCATATAACAAAGTGACAATTCAGCTCCGAAGGTGACTGGATGCCAGGTGTTCACAGTGAGTCAGTGGGCCCACCCCTCCCGAAAGCCTTTTCAGATGATTAAAAGTTGATCAACTTAAGAGATGATCCGACGGCCCGCGCTATTTTGCAAGGGTAAGATGCTCATTCTTTATACCCCGTGAAATAGCGAGAGTGCATGAGAGTTGTCCACGTGTCCGGTGACACGTGGTCTAAGAAGAAAGTGTGGGCCCACCAAGGTGGAACCGGCGATGTAAAGGAAAGACACGCGACCAATGTTAAGTCGAATGTGAAGGAAATTTCAAGGCCAATGGTTGGGCACCACATGGTATCATATAGCCAATAGAGTAGCGGGACCCGGCGCAGAGCCAAAGTTGTTAGTTAATCTAATGCTCGATCAAGTTTCTTTTGATCAGACAGTCGGCGCTATTTCGCAGGACTAAGCTGTCCGATAGTTATGCTTCGCGAAGTTGCGAAAGATCAAAATGAAACACTTGTAGGAACGTTGTGACCCGTTGGAGCGAAAAATATGAATTCTCGTATGAATTCAATTTTGAAGGGACGGCCGAAGCATGCGGAATCAATGTTGTAGTTAAGGCCCTGAGTACAATATTTGATTTCCTATCAACCGGGCGAAGATATTTTTTAAAGGATTTTGTAGAAGAGCAGATGCAGAGTTATTTTCTTCAGGTACAGAGCAAATTCCTTCAAGCAAAGAATAGGTTCTCTCGTATTCTTGTGTAGCAATTCCTGTGTAGTGTTTTAGACAAGATAATTGATTCATCACAGAATTGTTTAAGAGTGGTATTCATTTCTTAAGTTTTCAAAATGGCTCCTAAAAGAGAATTTTCTGGCAAAGTTAACTATTCAGAAAGGAGTGTCTCTGATGATTTTTTAGAACAGTTGATGTTGTCAACTAATCAAGCTTCAAAGGCAAAAGAGTTAGTGCCCAAGGCTCCCCGTTTAAAGATAGGAGAAGGATTATATGACAAGGGTAACTGGTTGAGAGACCCACAGGTTGGATTGTCTGGGTTGGGGTTGTTTAAAGTTGGATTCAGAATGAGAAATTCTCCTGCCCCGCAAAACAGTATCTAGGAATTAGATGTCGGGAAATTAGTTGTCCCAGGGGTATTTATGGACATAGATTTGCTGACCCAAATTGTGCTCAACTATGATCCAGTCACAAGAAGCATTTGGGATGTAAATGGGAAAACCCTTGTTGAGATTAATGCTGAAGAGTTCAGGACAACTTTTGGGCTTAATGAGTTCACCAATTTTCTAGAACCTATAAATTTCACATCATTAGCCCAAATTTATGGTGCACAGAGGAGTCATCTCAGGAATGGGCCTCTCAAGGAGTTTTTTCTGAAAATAGGAGGGTTAACAGTTATAGGACCCAACACACAAGAGCCCTTTTCATTAAGTATGTTCACCCTGAGGGCTAAAGGATTGTATTGGGCACTTTGCCAAGTTTTGGGAGAAGATACTGAAGCAAATATGCTAAATCATTACTTGTTAATGATTGCTCAGATTTTGAATCCTTCTCTTGCAATTACATTTGATTATGCCTCTTTCATTGCTGATGCTATTCATGGAGGGTTAATAGGAATCAAGAATGGAAAGGTGGATAGGCCTTTCGGATGGTACTCACTCCTGATGCATCTTTTTCTTTTCAAAGGTGGTGATTACTTTGCCAGTGGACTGGACCTTGTTAAGGAGAAGGAAGGAAAAAAAATCCTGGTACAATTATGGAGTTCTGTGTTGTCATGGGATAGAGAGGATGCCAATTTTTTGAAGTTTGATAAATATTTTGCATCCAAGATAAGGACTCTCCTCTGCTCTAAGAACCCAAGAATCCCCAAAGTTCTTCTGGAATTCATAAGACCAAAAGAATTCGCAGAGAACATAAAAATTGTTCATAACTGGGGTGACATTTACTTGTATCCAGTCTCCACAGTTTTTAGAGTGTTTGGTTTCAGAGGCACCCCATTTTTGCTACCTTACCAGGTCCCTCTCAAAGTAGGAATCGCAGAGATCCTCAGAAAAATTGGTGGCTTACAAGAGGCAAAGTTGACAGGCAGGGGTAAAGGGACTATTTTCCATGCAGCTACCATAGCTCACCAATTTGTAATAACAAAAGGAGGCTGGAATTGCTTTGAGGATTTCCTCAAGCCTTATCATTTGTCCACTGCAGTGTCCAGGTGTGCTGATCCAGAAGACTTCTTCAACGGTATGTTTAAGAAGAAGGTAGCATGCAGAGGTAGGCCTCATCAATTCCAGTTTCTTGAAGACCTCATCAGAAATGAGTTTGATCTAGATGAGCAGGAGCTAAGGAAAGAGAAGTGGGTGGCTTATAAGAAAGCCTTGGATTTTTTGCATCAGTTTGATGCCAGCTATGACCCATTGTCTAGCTTTTTCCCACTGGAAGAGAAAATAAAGTTTTTGATTGTTTGCTTTGAAGATGTGATGCAGACATTAAAGGAGAAGAGGAAAGCTGTAATCAAGAGCAACCCTAAGAAGGCAAGAATGATCCTAAGTAGGTCAACTTCCAGCAAGGCAATCCCTCCTGGTGATTACACACTGCATAAGAAATCCAGTTATAGTGTGCTGATGCCTACAACAGGGGAGCCCTCTACCTCCAAAGGAAAGAGGAAGATACAAGATGTCATTGACATCCAAGAAAGCCCAAAGAAGCAAAGGGTGGGGAAAGAAGTGCAATAAGATACACCTTTGTATTCCCCATCCCAATCCCCTATCCATATAGGAAATGAGCAAGCAGCAGCTGAGCAACTCCTACAGTTAGGTAGTCTAGGGGAAATTGCATACACTTATGATGAAGTGGAGGAAGGAATGCCAGAACAACCCATTGCTGCTGAAATGGATATCACTACCACTAAACTCAAAGGCCAGGAGTGGGATCCTGAGATAAAATAGGCAAGTAGTGCCTTTTTAGCTGATAACAATTTTGTCACATCAGAAGTATTTATGCAGTTTATATGGAAATAGCACATAGATAAATATAATGCTAGATGTGAAACGAGAAAGGCTGAGCAGCCCAATAAAGATCCAGCCCTGGTGGAAGAGGAAATAAAGCAAGAGATGATGGAAGAATTCAAAACCATCACCCCTGAGCAGGGAAAAGATATTGTAGCACAAGCTGGAGTGCTTATCTTACCCGAATGGGATATAGCAGACGCTCTGGTACTAGATGCAGTGAGAAAAGAGACTAAACCCATGGAGGGGATTACTTTCAATAAGGACAATGTTGCACTCGTCATGTGGTCTCTCAAGAGAAATGAGAGTAAGAAAAGAAAAGACACCCCAGGGTCAAGTTACCTTGGTGGAATGATGGTGAAGAGAGTGCAGAGTACAGGGGTAGTGGAGGCTGCTAGCACTGTGTTAGAGACTGCAAAATTTAGTGTTGCAGTAGCAGAGAAGGATGCCAAAGAGAAAGAGGCCCTCCAAGTTAAGTTGGAAATAGTTTTGAAGGCCTATAACAATGCCAAGGAGGAGGTAAGAGGGAAGGATAGCATCATTGCCAAGCTGTAGAGCCAATTGACTGGACAATACCATCAAGGTGAGTCTTCAACACTGATGATTTCCTCTTCTCCTGCAAGACCTCCACCTACTAGCCCTATCATTGAGTTTCCACCATCTCTAGCACCCTCCAGCTCTCAAATGGTTGAGATTACTCCTCAAGAATTGGAAAACTTGAAACAGGCTCAGGCCTTTTATGCAAAGAAGTATGAGGAGAGAGTAAGAGCTACAATTTCTAGTTTTGCAGATACAATAAATGCCTCATTGCTCTACAACAATGTACGTAAAATTATGGATATATGAAATGAGCTCAGGAGAGACAAGGCCATTTTGACACCTATTTTTGACAAATGGAGGCCTAGGGAGCAAGATTTAGAGTTTATGTGTGTATCCTGCGATGAGGCAAGGGCTAATCCCATCATCAAATCCACTTCTGATGTCACTAAAGTCCTAGTACAATTAGCAGCAGAGGTGGATAATGTGGATAGGAAGGTTAATTTGTGCAAGAAGGAGTACACTGATCAAGTTTTTGAGTTGCTCCCAGGAGTTTTTGCTAGCCCGGATCAATTAAAAGACAAACAAATGTGGCTTAAGGAGATAGAAGCTAAATTGTGAGCAAGAGTTAAAGGAATTATTGATCTTGATGATGCTTCTTTCTTTGTTGTGACAATACAAGAGATAGAGAAAATTAAGTCACATTATGGCTTTCTCAATTCAGAAGTCAACAAAATGAGAAATTCTTGGAAAAGGTTGACTAAGACTAAAGATAAAGTGATTAATTTCTCATGGCCGACAGAAGAGGTGTATGATGAGTGGACAATTAAATATGCCACCCATGATCCGAAACAGTTGGAGAGCGCCCCTGAAAAGATAGAAGAGGTTGCAACCGAACAACCTATTGAAGAAACTGCAGAGGCCGAAAAGAGCTTGTAACTGTTTTTTGCGAAAAGCTTGTAACCTCTTTAATTTTGAAAGAAATGATTGTAACAAACTCTCCTCGAGAAGTCCAAAGCTTTGTGCATCCATGTTGTTATAAATGGATACCAGGACTAGAGGAAGAGAGATTGCAAAGAATTGTAAGAAAATGCTGCAGAAATTTATCTGAGCTTTTCTAAGTCTAATGGAGAATACTCAAGTTTTCTTGTAATATTTCTTGAACTAAATATCAATATACAGACCATCGGTTTTGAGTAAAGCTTTGTGTTGTCTTCAAGTGTGTTTACAAATTTGTTTACTGCTTTCATTATAAATAATCTAGGGTTGTTCTGTTTGAATGGAATTTCAAAACAATTTTAGTAGAAGTGTTCGTTAGCTTTTCTCTTTAGGAGGGAAATTAAAGATGCGGGGATCACTCATACCAGTAAACTCTTTGGAAGAGACTTTGAATTTTGATGATCATAGTTTTATTTGGAATGCATGAATTCTTGTAGGTGTTAGGCATATACAAGGATTAATAGAAACCAAGCCAACAGGAAGCATAAAGATGTTTTGTTTGAGGAGTCTTATTTGAGTTTAGATGACTCTGTGACCTTGGATAAGGCACTGGTAGTAATTGAATTTGTTTATTACATGTTTTGTCGATCGAAATGCTGAATTTAAGTATAATTTCCATTCTTTGTTTTCAGTTGATTTCAAGGTGAATAGATCCAATGGTTTTCTAGACTACTTTGCTGTGGGTTTATGTTTGAAAGTGTGAATTCAATTCACAAAGGTATACCCACCTGGGCTTTGAGTAAGTCCAAAGTGTAGAAGGTTCAATCAAACCTTGTCATATGTTGTCTTGAGAATTTCCTTATCTTTAATGTCTCTTCTGCACCGAGTTTAACCGTATTATTCTAAGGATGTTAAAGGAAATCAGATTTTGAAGACAACAGTTACTTTGTAATATAAATTACTATCTGCATTTCCTTTAGTAAAACCAATTTTTAAAAGATACTTATCCAATCTTGCACACCAGGCTCTTGGAGCTTGTTTTAGTCCATACAGAGCTTTTCTTAATCTACAAACCATATCATTGTTATCTGTCAAAGAAAATCCATCAGGTTGTTCAATATAGACTTCCTCTTCAAGATCTCCATTCAAAAATGCACATTTAATATCCATTTGATAAACTTTGGAATCCTTGTCAGCTGCAAAGGCCAAGAATAATCTAACTACCTCAATTCTGGCTACCGGTGCAAAGGTTTCATTGTAATCAACTCCTTCTTTCTGAGAATATCCCTTACACACTAGTCTTGCTTTATTCCTGACAACCTTACCATCTTCATTGAGTTTGTTTCTAAATACCCATTTGGTTCCAATTACATTTTTATTTTCAGGCCAGGGAACTAATGTCCAAGTATTATTTTTCTCAATTTGTCCTAATTCTTCTTCCATAGCTTTAATCCAAAATTTATCTTCACATGCCTCATTGATAGATAATGGTTCAATTTGAGAAATAAGACATACCTCTTCATTTGCCAATCTTCATCTTGTCATGACTCCTTTAAATTTGCTTCCAATTATCTGATCTTCAGAATGATTCAGTCTTACATACCGGGGTGTCTTAGTCTATTGTGGTTCTTCAATTACTATGGTATCCTTTAATGATACCGGAGTAAGTGGATCATCATTCTGTACCGGTGGATTTACTGTTGGTTCATTTGTCATAATTTCTGTTACCGGTTCAGAGTCTATATACCTTGAAGTTCCTCTAAATTGTTCATCAATCTTTACATTTGTACTCTCAACAATTTTTTGTAATCTTTTATTAAAGCATCTATAAGCTTTACTCTTAGATGAATAACCAAGAAATATTCCTTCATCACTTCTAGGATCAAACTTGCCAATATACTCATCTCTTCTAATATAACATTTACTTCCAAAAATTCTAAAATACTTAAGAGAAGGAGTATTACCAAACCATAGTTCATGAGGGGTCTTACCGGTTTCACCTTTGATGTGAACTTTGTTGAATGTATAGACAACAGTGCTTACTGCCTCTCTCCAGTACACATGTGGTAGATTTGCTTCTGATAACATACTTCTTGCTGCATCCAAAATGGTTCTATTTTTCCTTTCAACAACTCCATTCTGTTGTGGTGTCCGAGGTGCTGATAACTGTCTTTTGATTCCATTTACTTCACAGAATGTATTAAAATCTCTAGATGTGAATTCTCCTCCTTGATCTGATCTTAAACATTTAATTTTCTTACCGGTTTCATTTTCAACCATTGCTTTGAATAGTTTGAACTTCCCAAGTGCTTCTGATTTTTCCTTGAGAAAAGTAACCCAACACATTCTAGAATAATCATCAATAATTAGCATGAAATATCTATCACCTTGTAAGCTTTTAGTTCTAGCTAGACCACATAAATCAGTGTGAATTAAATCAAGCGCATTATTGGATTTTTCTGGAATACTTTTGAAACTAGTTCTAACTTGTTTTCCAAATTGACATTCCTTGCAAATTGTATTCTAAGGTTTCATAATTTTAGGTAGATCTCTAACTGCCTTAGAAGTACTGATTTTTACCATGCAATCAAAATTTACATGACATATTCTTTTATGCCATAGCCAACTTTCATCTATATGTGCAATTAAGCATGCCTTTTCACTGTTATTCAAATGAAAGATATTACCTCTAGTCTAATTACCGGTTGCAATTTCCAAACCAGTTCTATTCATGATTTTGCATTTTCCATTTTTAAATTGTAATTGAAAACCTTTCTCAACTAATTGACCAACACTTAAAAGATTATGTTTTAATCCTTCAACATAGTAAACATTGTCAGTGTTATGTTTACCATCAAGAGATATTGAACCCTTACCTTTGATTGAATAGGCTTTGTCATCTCCGAATCTTACTAAACCTCCATTGTATTCTTGAAAGTTCAAGAATTTGCCTTTGTCTCTAGTCATGTGATGTGAGCATCCTGAGTCAATAATCCATTCATCCTTTGATTCAACTTTAGCTGCTAGGGCTTGTTCTACCATTTGAGCAATAGGTACCAGTTGATCTTCTATTAGAGCAACAAAGACCCATCCGTTGTCTGCTGGATCCTCATCAGAATCATCAGTCACACCTTCATCATCAATGTAACAAGATTTATCTTTTTTTTCTTAAATCTATATCTCTGATATTCATGATTAGGTTTGTATGTCCTTCTAGCTTCTTCTCTTAGTCTAGCATGTCTATCAGGGCATCTTGAAGCCATATGACCAATCTTATTGCAGTTGAAACATTTAAAGGGTGCTTTACCTTCATACTTACTTCCAATTGGACCTTTTGGCATTTTTCTTGCAAATAGTGCTTCAAGTTCTTCAAGCTCTTCATTCTCCTTCCTGGTTTCTTCAAGTTCTCTTGCATAAAAGGCTCTCTAGTCTAATTTGTCAAAAGATGGAGCAGATGATGTTGATGCTTTGAAGGCCAAATCAGTTTTTATAGTAACAACAGGACCAAATTCCTCAATTTCAAAAGCTGAAAGTTTTCCAATCAATGTATCCCTAGTTACTGATGTATTAGGCATTGTTCTCAACTCATTAATAGCAGTAACCTTCATTTTATATGCTGGTGGCAAACCTCTTAAAATTTTTGAAACAATCTCATCTTCACTCAAGGTTCCTCCACAACATTTGATACCTAAGACAATTTCATTTACTCTTTCCATAAAAGCAGAAATTCTTTCATCTTCTTCCATTTTCAGATGCTCATACCTGACTCGGAAGCCTTCAAGTTTTGCAATTTTGACTATGGAATCCCCTTCATTCAGTGTTTCCAAATGATCCCAAATAGCTTTTGTAGTAGATCTATCTGATAATCCCATGATTTGTTGATTTGATAATGCGCTCAAAAGTGATTCTCTTGCTTTGCAATCATTTTCTTCATGTTTACCTAAAGTAATAGGAGCAGGCTGACCAGCTACAGCAGTAGTATAACCATTCTTAGTAACTTCCCAGATGTCTTTACCAATGCAATTCAGATGTGTCTCCATTCTGATTTTCCATATTCCATAGTTGGTTCCATCAAGTTTAGGACTATCCTTTCTGAAATAATTAGTAGACATTGGATCTCCTCAAGTTGTTAAACTTCTGCAAAAAAGAGGACTAGGCTCTGATACCAATTGTAGGTCTCGGGTACAACTAAGAGGGGGGGGTGAATCAGTTGTATAATAAATTCAAACCAAAATCTTATTAACCAACTTAATAACGGTAAGACAGTTAAGTGTGCCAGTAAACAGTGTTAATAGGAAATGTTGTACCAGTAAGAATTAATGCATGAAACATAAGCACAAAGTCAACCTGTAGCATCCTAAAATTGCGACACTTGCAATTTCGACTGCATTTGGGTCTTCACGATGGCGGCACAACATTGAACCTGAATGGAGACCCCGAAACCTGTTTACGACATCAAAAACTGCATCTTTCTGCACCTTGGCCTGATCCTCCTTGCACCCTACTGTCCCGGGAGGTGGGACCATAGCGCCCAGCGCCCTGGTCCTTCAGGACCATGGCGCCCAGTGCCTTGGTCCTCCAAGACCATGGCGCCTAGCGCCCTGGTCCTCAGGACCATGGCGCCCAGTGCCCTGGTCCCTGGCCCTATTTTGGGCCCGGTCTCTTGTTGGGCATCGGGTCTTTAAGTTGGCAATTTGGAATATAATGTTCCTAGGTCAGCCTAAGGTCAGAAAAATCAGTCTCCTAACCCTAATTGACAAGTATATAAACTATATTTCCCCTCCTAGAAAAGGAGGAGAGAAAAAAAGAGGAAAAACATATGTGTGCAAGAGGCGGAAGCGATAGGCAAACATTCAAACATTCAAACATTCAAACATTCAAGCATTCAAGCATTCCTTCAAGCAATTGAGCATTCTAAGTCTCCATTCAAGGCTAGGTGTTGCATTCAAGACAAGGATTCAACCATTGAAGAGGAGATCACTTACAACATACAACATACAACATCATTACACCTTTGCATGTAAGAATACAAACATTCTTACAACAAGGTATCAGTACTTGATTACATTACAAACATTTACATTTACAGCATTCTCATTTCTTGGTTAATTCCAAAAATCGGGGTTTGACCTGAAGGCAAACCCCTCATCCCTAACCCCCCAATCGTCCTCTCTTTTCTATGTGTAGGTTGCAGGTACGCGGCTGTAATTGAAGATCTGGAATCCTTGTGCAGAGACGAACAGATCCCCCTTCGTTTCGCCGATTTTTCGGAGGACCGTGTGCACTCCGGGCGCCATCGTCCCGTCAACTTTCGCTCAAATTTGCAGGACAGCTTCATCTCGATATTTTACTGCTAATTTCAGGTCTGTAGCTTCATCCCGTGTCCCTATCTCTGTCTACAAGCGAATCTTTCTTACTTTACATACACCCCTAGTTCAATCCTTCTATCTACATTCTTTACAAAAGAGGGTATCCTTGATGTCTCCACCCTTGAAACTCATTTAGAATCCAGTCTTGCATTGTGTGGGATTGGATCTTATGGGTTTTAACCCCTCTTTTGAATGTAAAGTCTCTCCTAAGTGAAAACCGTCAATCCTAGTGACCTCCTTTCTCTCTCCATGGAGTGGGGGAACACCTAGGGTTCAATTTTTTGCTTTACATTTTGGTGAACCTGACGTGAACATCCTAATTCTAATTATTCATGGTTAGATCTGAAAAATTTGCTTCCTTAATTACATTTCCATGTTTGATCTTTTGCAAATTTTAGAGGTTAATGGCATAAAAACCCTAAATTTTTTTTTTAGTAATTGAGCTTGTGAAATGTTTAATTGTTAATGCTTGTTTCAGATCTACCCTTCTATTACAAATTGTCAATTCATATTTGTGCTTTAATTCTGAAAATTAAGTGGTTAAGTGTCAAAACCCTAATTTTTAAAACCCTCTTGATTCAACCTTTGACCGATGATTTCACTAATCAAAACACCTCCAAATCGGCTGTAATTTTGGATTCCACAACAAAATCATAATATCTCTCATCCCTGAAAATTTTTAAACAAGTTGCGAGGACTGTGTGCACCCCGAGCGCCATCGTCCCCGACATTTTTTCTGAAATTTCGGGAGCTAGATCTTATTGTATTTTTCTGCTAAAATCCAGAATCTTGGCTGATTTCATCAATTCTAACACTTTCAAAATTAAAGTCAAATTTGGTCTAGTGATTGCTTAGATAAGAGCTTATAATCATTCAAAAATTGTTGAAATTGAAATTTTGTGTTAAAATTGTGTTTCTTACTGTCTTAAATCTGAAAAGTGTGTTGGCATTCATTCGAAGTTTCAGTGTTTTATTCAAATTTTTGCAGTTTGTGATTTTTGAAATTAAGTGCTTAATTGCAACAACTTGATTTCCACTTTCAAAATTGAATTTTGCGTGAAATTGAGTCAACTTTTTAAATTTCAAAGCTTGCATAGCTTTCAGTATTCCCTCTAAAATCATAAAATTCAAAATTTCAGTTTTCCTCTCTTTTTCAAAATTCAAATTTTGCATTTTTCAACAGTCTTGGTAGGGTTCAATTTGGAGATTGCAACTTTAATTTGACCTATCTACAAATCGTGAAATCACTCAATTTTTTCAGATTATCTTTAAAATCATCATAACTTGCATCCCTGAAAATTTCGAAAAAAGTTGCGAGGACCGTGTGCACTCCGTTCGCCATGGTCCTTGACATTTTTTCTGAAACTTCGAGAGATTGTCATGATTGCATTTAACAGCTTAAATCTAGGAGATTGGCTGATTTTATTGAAATTTGCTACCTCTAAATTCGAAAATAAATTCAAAATTCAAGATCTCAATTTTCAAGATAACAATTAAAATTAAGTGCTCCCCCCTTGGCCCTAATTTTCATTTGTGCCTACCTTTCTTGGAAGTTGTGCATGAGTTTTACAACAATAAACCCTACTTACACTATTCCTGTTAGACAAAGCCTTAGAATTAAGTCTCTCCAAGGTTTAATTACCGAGGAGATGGAACCTAATTTGAATGGCCTTTTTAACGAGGACATGGGTAATTCCTCTAATCCGCTTAATGATGAAGAAACTCTCCATGAGGTTTCTGTAGAACAACTTTCAAAATTGGATAATCAATTTGATGATTTTCAGCAATGGATGTCTCAAGAATACCCCAATAGTCAAGCTCTTTCATTAATTGAGGGTCTAAAACGTATGGTTCAAAGTGATAAGAATGGAATTGATATTTTGCGTGGTATTGCACACATCGTGGATTCAAAGGTGATGCCGATGAAGAGTTGTGCCGAAACTTTAGGTTATACACAGCCTCCTACTCAAGTCAATCATTCTATTCCTTTAACAACTTCTATTGCTAGTATACCTACTGACATTCCACCTATGATCACCAGTCATGGGGGCAATCCTTCTTCAATCAACCCTCTTCCTTCATTCAATCCGACTTCTTCATTCATTCCTTCAATGAGTGTTACTATTACATCTCCACAAATGAACCTGGCGCAAGGGGGCAATTCATTTAACCATTCCATTCCTCCTTGTAGCATTCCTTTTTCCCAATCATCTCCTATTACTAACCATCATAGTGTCCTGCCACCTTACTCTCAATCATTACCTTCTTTCAATAACATAATACCTCCATCACAATCTAACATGTCTAATATGAACTCTTCGACTGAAGCAACCATTAACAATCTTGCACAAACTGTCTCTTCTTTACAGCAACAAATTGCCTCTATGAATCAATCTAAGTTTAGTGTGCCCGCATTTGATGTTGCGAGCCCACTTTCTCTTGACATTGTTTGAGCTATCCCCCCTAAACATGTTGAAATCCCGCAGTTGGAGCTGTATAATGGTAAAGGTGATCCTCTAACACATGTTAAGACCTTTCAAACAATATGTACTAATTTTGCTCATGACCAAAGGTTGCTTGCAAAACTGTTTACTAGAACATTAAGAGATAAGGCTCTACAATGGTATTGCTTGTTGCCTTCCTATTCTATTACTTCTTTCCATCAACTTGCAAATGCTTTTATTCAACAATTTCAAAACAATATAGGTCCTAAAGTTACTTTGATTGATTTAATGCATTGTAAACAAGGTGTTAAAGAAAAAGTGACTGATTTCATTGGTAGATATAAGCATTTGTGTGCTCAAATTTCTTTTCCAGTACCCGACAATGATATTCAAAGAATTTTTATTTCTAATTTACAAAAAGATATTAGAGAAAAACTTCTATTTTCTGAGTTTACTTCTTTCCAACAGTTGTGCGCAACTCTTCAAAATTATCAACTGACTGTGAGTCAAATGGAACAAGCAAATCCTATGGCTCCGAGTGATAAGGGTGATAGTATTCAACAACCATTTGGGAAATTTAAACCAAACAGAGTGTTCATTAAGTTCAATGAAAACATCACCAACAACAATGTGAATGCAGCATCAGGTGTGCCTCCTATTTCTAAGTTTTTCAAGAAAGAAAGGAAGTTTACTCCTTTGAATGAATCATTGCATAGTATTATGAATAAGTTATTGGAACAAAATGTGCTTACTCTCCCTCCTATAAAGTAAATAGATCCTGTAAAGATTAATTCACCCTACTTTGATAACAAATCTTTTTGTCAATTTCATCGTCAACCTGGGCATGATACTGAAAAATGTTTTGGTTTAAAGGGTAAAATTCAAGATTTGATTGATAATAATACTATCTCTATTTCAGGTGTGAATGATAAAGGCAACACATCTGTAGCTCCTCCTAACCAAAATCTTAAGGTTTTTACTGATCCATTACCTTCTCACACCTCTAATGTGATTGAGACTAATGATTCCTCTTTCTCACCTGATGGTCTTGTGTCTATGACCCCGAATGTGATTAACTTTGTGGAGCAGCAGAAAATCCCTAAAGAACCTTCCATCACATTTGATTCCAGTGAAACTATCAGGGCACCTGATGGTCCTTTATATATAGTTGCAAAAGTCAAGAATACACCTTGCCGTGGAGTGCTTATTGATCCTTCTTGCATGGTTAACGTCATTACTAAAGAATTTCTTTTTACTTTGCAATTGAATCAAGTGATCTATGACAAAACAAATGTGGTTGTGAAATTATTTGATGCATTTTCTTCTCCTGCAATTGGTTCTATTACATTACCTATTGAGGTCCATAACAAATCCCTTGATGTGAGACTGGCTATTATTCCATCATCCGAACAATTTCGTGTGAAGCTAGGCTATCCTTGGCTATCTTCCATGAAATCTATTGCTTCTCCTATTCACAAGTGTTTGAAATTTCCCCATAATGGTGAAGTTGTTACTGTCAATCATAGTCTCTTTAAACCAGCTGAAAGAACTTCTAGTGTTCCTGTTGATTATTTTTGGCCCAAACAATTCCAATCCCTTCCACTGCAAAGTGATCATCTTTTCAAATCTTATCAAAAGTGGAAAAAAGATATGATCTTATCTCTAAGTGAACCTAGAACACCCAAACTTGATATTCTTATCATTCTTGAGAAGGAAGTTCTTCCTTTGAAAGATAAAACTAATGTCTTTCCTCAAGAAGATTCCCAACCCATCCCTATGGATGTGACTATGTCTATGTCTAATAAACTTTCTAAAGGTAGATCTATACCTCCTCGTCATGATGGACTTGGTCTCCTTCCTAAACCAGATATTCCTCCTTTATATGGAGTAGTTCCTCCTCCTTCCTCATATAGAGAGAAGAGACCTTCCTCTTCTCCTATTGACCAACCTAAGAGACCACAACCTAAACACCCAAGTGATAAGGATGAGAACATTCCTCCTCCTCAATCTTCTCAACTTCCTACTAAGACTAGACGAAATCGTTCTATGCATGAACGCCGACGAAAGCGTCGTCTTAGAGCTCATGCAGCTATTTCCCAAACTTTGCAATCCCCAAAAACACCTTCAGCTAGTATTATTCCATTCTCTCCTCAGTCGAAAATTGAGCCAAAATCTCCTAAACATAAGATGCATGATGGTTTTGATCCTGTGCGAGTTAAATATCCTATTTTTATAAATCTTGATGATGATATAGATGAAAATGTTATTCATGATGAAAATGTTACTCCTCTTGCTTCTGATAGTGAATATGAATATGTTGATATTGATAACCATTTATCTAACAAATTTTCTAAAGCACTTATCCTAGCTCCTAGACAAGAACAACGTGGCTTGGAACAAGAACATAGCCCTTGTTTGGATCTTGTGATAGCTCCATCTGCTGTGTTGGATGTTCCTCCTCTAGCGTGTTTCCTGCCTTCCCGAAATATTGATCAGCAAGATCGGGGGGTGGATGACGTGCTAGACTAGTTCATTAGCATAGCAGACTCTCTCCTTCTCTCTTGATCTCTTTTGTTACTTCTTCTATGTGTTATTCTCATTCTTCTATTTGTTGTCTGTAATGTTGTCTACTTGAGGACGATGCAAAACATTGAGATCTCTTTTGGTCTCTCTCATGTTGACTCAAATGACACATGTGTTCCCTTCTTCTAGGTGACCTTCCTTGATTGGGGAATGAAGAACAATTATGCATACATACATATGATATACATGAATTATCATACAGCATACTAACCCCGAGGAAAGTGAAGTCCCGAGGAAAGTGAAGTCACCTCATGCTTTGTGTTTTGTGTCTATTATCCTTGGGTTTATCTCACACTTTGGGGCTAAATCTTTGTGATAACGTGCTCCTTTCCCTTCTCATTTCTTATATGTATCAATACCTTAAAGCAATCACCCCCGATGAGGCATGTGCAATCGCTTTAATGTAGGGGGCATACACTCCATTCATATCTCTTCAAGATACTTGAAAATTTCTTGGCGAACTTAGCTTTGCTTTGAAAATTTTTGGTATTTTTCTTGCATGACTCATAGTGAGGGAACCTTACTACTGACAGTCATGGTTCTCCCTCGTGATCTTCCCTTTTACTTTTTCAATCGAAGTCATAAGATCCTTATTCCACTGGGGGCTTGGTGTATCTTGCCCCCTTGACGTGGTGAAAGTCTTTCGATGTTGTTTCCTTGTACTTTACCAGAAGTATGGGCATACGCTTATACTCCCGCTAAAGTGGGGGCTAAATGTAGCATCCTAAAATTGTGACACTTGCAATTTTGACTGCATTTGATTCTTCACGATGGCGGCGCAACGTTGAACCTAAATGGAGACCCCGAAACCTGTTTACGACATCAAAAATTGCATCTTTCTGCACCTTGGCCTGATCCTCCTTGCACCCTGCTGTCCTGGGAGGTGGGACCATGGCACCCAGTGCCCTGGTCCTTCAGAACCATGGCGCCCAGTGCCTTGGTCCTCCAGGACCATGGCTCCTAGCGCCCTGGTCCCTCAGGACCATGGCGCCCAGCGCCCTAGTCCCTGGCCCTATTTTGGGCTCGGTCTCTTGTTGGGCATCGGGTCTTTAAGTTGGCAATTTGGAAAATAATGTTCCTAGGTCAGCCTAAGGTCAAAAAAATCAGTCTCCTAACCCTAATTGACAAGTATATAAACTACATTTCCCCTCCTAGGAAAGGAGGAGAGAAAAAAAGAGGAAAAACATATGTGTGCAAGAGGCGGAAGTGATAGGCAAACATTCAAACATTCAAACATTCAAGCATTCAAGCATTCCTTCAAGAAATTGAGCATTCTAAGTCTCCATTCAAGGCTAGGTGTTGCATTCAAGACAAGGATTCAACCATTGAAGAGGAGATCACTTACAACATACAACATACAACATCATTACACCTTCGCATGTAAGAATACAAACATTCTTACAACAAGGTATCAGTACTTGATTACATTACAAACATTTACATTTACAGCATTCTCATTTCTTGGTTAATTCCAAAAATTGGGGTTTGACCTAAAGGCAAACCCCTCATCCCTAACCCCCCAATCGTCCTCTCTTTTCTGTGTGTAGGTTGCAGGTACGTGACTGTAATTGAAGATCTGGAATCCTTGTGCAGAGACGAACAGATCCCCCTTCGTTTCGTGGATTTTTTGGAGGACCGTGTGCACTCCGGGTGCCATCGTCCCATCAACTTTCGCTCAAATTTGCAGGACAGCTTCGTCTCAACATTTTATTGCTAATTTCAGGTCCGTAGCTTCATCCCATGTCCCTATCTCTATCTACAAGCGAATCTTTCTTACTTTACATACACCCCTAGTTCAATCCTTCTATCTACATTCTTTACAAAAGAGGGTATCCTTGATGTCTCCACCCTTCAAACTCATTTAGAATCCAGTCTTGCATTGTGTGGGATTGGATCTTGTGGGTTTCAACCCCTCTTTTGAATGTAAAGTCTCTCCTAAGTGAAAACTGTCAATCCTAGTGACCTCCTTTCTCTCTCCATGGAGTGGGGGAACACCTAGGCTTCGATTTTCCGCTTTACACAACCATAACACATGACACAAATATTTGTACGTGGAAACCCTGTAAGGGAAAAACCATAGTGGGAAACCTTACCCACAATCAGATGATACTACTGCAGATAGTAAGTGTACAAAGAGGGGTCTGGACATGTAGAAAGGCCAACAGCCTAGAGCTCACTGCTCAAACACAAATGGGAGTCACACTGACTACAGTTGGATGGTTAAATCCAATGAGAATGTACTACACAAAATAGCATCTTCATATGCTAGATTCAGTACCAGTGTAATGCTGATATGCTTCTACAAAAACCTAGCTTCACCTTCAAATGATGTCTTCGTGTATACCTCTACTTAATCTCGCATATACCTTCTTACAATTCTTTTTCGCATTCCACACTTGATCTTACAAATAAGATCTTACATTTATACCATACCCTAAGACCAATTTTAGTAGGTCGGCTCTACAAGATATTATAATAAAACATTTTACAAATAATACAATATCCGATGCAATAACTGATTGAACATGTCAGCTTAATGCTTTTATAACAATAATAAATCATCTCCATAGCTTGCCATGCTGATCTGGAAAAGATAAACCTACCGGTGTAACCCTAGATAACCTGGACCTATTTGTCGGTAAAAGCAAATATGCAAAAAAGAATATACCAATGATATT
Source organism: Cryptomeria japonica (assembly GCF_030272615.1). Classification (NCBI taxonomy): domain Eukaryota; kingdom Viridiplantae; phylum Streptophyta; class Pinopsida; order Cupressales; family Cupressaceae; genus Cryptomeria; species Cryptomeria japonica. Next base: position 530,541,610 of record NC_081414.1, read on the forward strand.
ATTTCAAGGAAAAGTGTCCACATGATGTCTTCGACATTACCAAGTGTCTTCCATGTCATTGTAGGTACCGGTGAACATTATATCCTATCGGTTAACCATATACCGGTGATTGTTGAATAGTTTACTGATTGCCAGTGAATGTTGTTGGATCTCCAAAGTAGGTGTATTTAGCAGGTGTTGACATCAATGACAAAACCATACCAAAGTACCAACATACATACTTGGCCCCAGAAAAAGGAGTAGGGAATGACATGAGGTCACTGTGAATCAACTCCAAAGGTGCCAAAGCACGAGGGGATCTTCCCTTCAGAAAGGGATCCCGGTGATGCTTGCCAACCATACAACCATGACAAACACCATCAGTCCAGGAAATCCGTGGGAGCCCAAGAACAAGTTCTTGTGTACTTATCTATTGAAGATATTTGTAATTGACATGGGCCATGTGCTCATGCCAAAGCTTACTCACAGAATCTACATGTGCTATAAGAGATGAACCTGCACCCGCAGAGGGCTCAAATCCATCAAATCTATAAAGATGAGATGCAGTATCAACACTCCCAGTAGCCACAACCAAATTAGAGTCATGGAGGTCTCGAATTACCACATCATGTGGTGAGAAATCAACTATCTTACCAGAGCCAGAGTGGAAAATTTGATAAATGGATAGGAGGTTTGTTGAGATGTCAGGAACAACTAGAACATCCTGCAGATTACCACCATCCAGAGAGACAAAACTTGAACCCAAGACTGAAAGCTGAACTAAGTCACCCACTACAATCTATGAAGTACCACAAGAGGCAAGAGAAGTAACCAACTGCTGAGTGTGAGTCATATGGTGAGAAGTGCCATAATCTAAAATCCAAGTGGACCCATAGGTCGAAGCTCAAGCAGTGAAATAATGACCTTTCCCTATGGAAGGAGAAGATGCCTAAGGTGAGGAGATGTGATGTTGTTGCATGGCTTCTTCTAAAGCCTCTAAGCATTTCCAACACCTAGAAACTAGATGTCCTTCCTTGCCACAAAAACTACAAGTATCTCCTGATTTCTTCTTAGTCTTGGAGGAAGACTCACTAGACTATGAATATTTCCCATGTTTCAGAGGAAATGGTGGTTTAGAATCAGACTTAAGAGGTGGCTTGGAGGAATGTTCACTGCCTACAGAATTCTTCTTTGGCTTCGGTTTCTACTTTTGCTTCTCCTTAGAGGACGGAGAAACCAATGCGTTGTTCTTGGACTTTGAGAGCATGTCCAGGTGAGAAAGGTGAGACTGCTCACGAGACAAATGCTCACAAAACACATCAAAGGTAGGCATGGTGAAATGAGCACCCAAGCCATCCATGGTGGAGTAGAAAGTAGAGGCAAAAAACTGAAAGGAACCCTGAAGCTTTGAAAGGATCAAGTGAATGCACTCTAGGTCTGTCTTGATATTTTCACACCCCTAGAGAACAGATCTTGTAGTCTTGAATTTGTTCAAAAAATCCTCAATGGTGGGAAAGGAATCAGGTGACAAGGAAACCAACTCTGCCTCAATCTGTAATGCCTGGATCTCATTAACTCTCCTGAAGAGAGTCTCAAACTTTAACCACAGCACAAGGAGTGAGCAGCTCATCAAGGTGAAACAAAAGACTGTCAAAAACATGTAAAGAGAGCAAACCCATGGCCTCATCCATCTTGTTTATGTGCTGAAGAAGCTCATAAGGATGTTGTAAGAGAGGTTGAACCTCATCCAAACAAGACCACAACCCTCATTCCCTAAGAAGCCTCATGATGCGAGGCTTCTAGGTGTGATAGTTGTGTGATGTCAACAACTCAACTGATGAATTTGCCATGAAACTCTGCACCTGTACCTGCTTGTGGTTTTTTATATTATGTGATCTTTTAGAATAGACAGAAGATGCATAAGGGTTTGTTTGTTTTGAGAGTTTTGGTGTTCTAGATTTTTGATATAAATGACAGAAAGTGAGAAAAAATAATCCCCCCATAAGAGATAAACCTAAACCCTAGTACATACTGATGAGAAGGAAGTAGTGCATAAGCAAAAAAACTTCAAACTAAAATCTCATATACCTGATAAAAAATCTGAGACACAAGATCACATATCTCAATAGATCATGTTGAGAGCTTTCCAACACTACAGAATAGGTTGAAACTATTAATGTGGATGCGTTAGATGGTGAAGATGCCACTCTGGACACAAAAAAGGAGAAACATGGTAAAGAAGAAGCAGAGAAGCAGAAGCTGGACAAGGAAAAGGCTGATAAAGAGAAAGCAGAGAAAGAGGAAGAGAAGAGGAAACAAGATGAATAGAAAAGGAAACAAGATGAACAGAAGAGGAAACAAGAAGAAGAGAAGTGGAAGGAAGAGGAGAAGAGGAAAGAAGAGGAGAAGAGAAAGGAAGAGGAAAAAATTATCACCAAACAAGAGATAAACCCAAACCCTAGTACATACTGATGAGAAGGAAGTAGCACATAAGCAAAAAAACTTCAAATAGAAATCTCATATGCCTAATAAAAAATCTAAGAAACAAGATCACATATCTCAATAGATCATGTTGAGAGCTTTACAACGCCTATTTGTTTTCGAAAAATGGAGTTTGTTTGCTCGTTATACGGCCTTGGAAGTGCAGAAAAGAGACCCCACTTTGACTGGAAAAAAGTATAGTCAAATAGAAAAATTGGAAATAAATTCTAATACCATGAGGAATGGCTCGAAACCAGCTTTCTGACACCTATTTGTTTTCAAAAAAATGACTCTGTATGCTCAAGATATGATGAAAAAACCAACCCCCCCTTCAAAGGCAAGAGAGAGGGGCAACAATGGCTGACTGGTGGCAGGGTCGGGCAGAGGTGGCACTCCAACGGTGTTCCGGAGGTGGAGTAGTGGAGCAACGGAGCTAGATGGCAGCAAGGCTGTAGTGGCGGGCAAGGCTGCGGTGCCCGATGGCAGGGTCAGGGGCTGGGGCCAAAGGCCAACAGGGGCCCAAGACAGGGACCGCTCTGACAGGGCCGATGGGCTGGACGCGCAGGGCCGGTGGTGGGCCGGACTGTCAGGTCCAGTGGCCGTGGAAGGCCCAAAAAAAATGTTGATTGATTTTATTTTATTTTTAAACTTTTGCGGAATTTTGCTTTGTTTTTTTGAATTTTTTTTTTTTTTTGCAAAAAATGAAATTTCGGCCTGCATATCGTAAAAAGGCAAAAAAAAATTCTCGAACTGGGTGTCAGGGCCATACACCCTGGTACAGAAAAAAAATATACCCTTAAAGGCTCAAGTGTTGAAATTGGTCAAGTATTATATGACCATTGGTGTTTTTGGGCCTTCTGAGCATGATGGTGAGGTTTGTTTAGGTCCAAAGTGCTAAAAAAAGGCCTATCCCTAGGTGCACAAAAAAACTTCTGAAAAACCCCAAATCTGCTTCCAATGCAAAAAACTCAAAACCAGAATAGGTACCTGTAGATCTGAAGCTCTGATACCATGTGAGAGTTCAGAAATACAACACCACAAGAGCCCAAATGATCTCTGCAAGATGAATAAACCTGTTACAAGGAGAAGCAAGGAAGCAATGGAGAAAAACCAAAATACACAGTAAATGCTCAAAAAGATGAGAGCTCTGTATTCACAAAAATGTGTAATAGAATAATGATACAAAAGAAAAGATTCAACCTCTAATACATCAAGAACCCCTAAAAGGGAAAACCCTAGGCTTGCACATAATAATTAATAAAAGAATTAATTATTATGCACCTAATGTTAGCTTAAGTGTAAAAAAGATAAAGGGGAACTTAATTAATTAAACAAATGTTGTTTAATTAATCAAGTAAAGACCCGATTACTCTAACAATCATAATGGTTATTGGGAGAGGAAATGGTATGTTTTCATAAAGGAATTCACCATGTGTGTTGTAGGAGTAACATAAGGGAATTTCTACCTTAGGTAATGTGCGATAATGTGCGAATAGTTGTTATGTGAAACTGCCTTGTTGTAATAAGATGTGTAAAAAGGGAACATGTTATAGTGGCTAAGAGTGTGTTAATCTGTTCCATGAAAGATTGTTTTATGTGTTTCATTATATCAGCTCAATTGAGGACCTATTTGAACAATGCTACATTGAACTTGCTTTTGGATATATATAATTGGCTTAGTATGAATAGAAAGTGCAAATGAAAAGCTTGTTTGATGTGCATGCATTAATATGTATTATTTAGTTGATAGTTCCTCGTTTACCTTCTTATCTTATTTTTATTTTTTGATGAAAGGTTACAGATGTTGGCATTTTGATGATGTTGTGATTGTCATTGATGGACACACACTTGTTTAATGATCACTTTCTTTATGTATGATTTATGCTCAACCGATAGTTGTTCCAACCGGTATTATGCATTATAGTCTTTAGACCATTGGTGTTTTACAGAAGGTGTTTACCGGTCACAAACTGACTGAAGACCCAAAGTGGTATGAAGACCTCAAGTGGTTCAAGGATCCCAAAGCAGTATGAAGGAACAAAGCAGTAGTTGACATTTTTCCAGTCTTCATTTTGACAACCGGTAAAATGTATGAACCTGTAATCGGTAATGAACTGGTATTACTCTGTGATGAGTTACCAATCAGTATTTCTATGATGAGTTATCATCCACCGACATGTTGGTGATGATTTTGTGTCATGTTACCAAATGTGTCTAGATGCACTAAACCTAGGAACTTATAAAGTAATCCTATTGGACTGACATGAAATCAGACTCCTTTATAAGGACATCATGTCTAGGGTTTTAGTCATTGATGAGGTTTTTTGTATGTGCAATTATAGAAGAGAAGATTAGGTCTATGTGAAGAAATAGAGTGTAGAGATATTGAAGATTGAAATAATGCTAATGTGCATTAACAATGAGCTATCAAGGATCTAACCAAGCATATTGTGCTAGTATCTAGATCATCTACTTATTGATTACTCATATCTTTGACAAGTCTGAAACCCTTAACTGGGTAGGCCTAGCAAAGCCTTTTTAAATCCTCTAACAAGGTGGTTCACAACTGTGAATTTGAAATCCTCTCACAAGGTAGTCTTTAACAGGACTTATCTCGTAACAGAGATCTAGATTCCTAATAGGATCTATTCTGGTGAAGAACATTGTATGACCTTAACCGATCTGACTTTAACCAGTCTGGTTTCTATTCTACAGATAGTTACTTGTGAGTTTTTGCTCACCGTGGTTTTTCCCATTTGGGTTTCCACGTCAAAACTTCTTGTGTTATGGTGATTGTGCTCTTGTGGGTGAATGCTTTATTTGATGTTTGGTTTGAATTTGTCTTAACCAAGTTGTTAGTAAATATGTTATACCAGTTAACTGCTAAACTGTTTAAGAGTTTGAGTTCAGTATTTTTTGGTATACTAATTCACCCCCCCCTCTTAGTATTCATCAATTGGTATTAGAGCCAAACTTTCTATAAGTTTAACCACTTGGAAGGAGATATGGGGGAATACACTATGAGGGAACTTACTCATCGTCTCACTCAGACTAAGAAAGCCTTTGATGAACTCAAAGTCAAATATAAAGCCTCTCTAGAAAAAACAAGAGAGCATGCTGAGAAACTGATGGAGCTTACTGAAAATAGTTCTTCTGATGAAGCAGACATGGAAGCCCTAGTTGAAGAAGTTGAAAAACTAAATGAATATAATGCCAACCTGAGAAGGGAACTGGAAGCACTAACTATCAGAATGTGTCAAGAGCTTGAGAACCAAAGGAAACCTGAAGATCTAGTAAAAGACAAAGATCATGAGATCTCCAAGCTAAAGCAAGAAATCAATGCCCTTACTGCTCATCTCCAAGAGAGTAAAGTGGAAAAAGAAGAAATGCAAGGTGAACTAAACATAGCTATTTCTGAGAATGCAACCTTGAAGGAATCCAATGCTGCTATTTCCAAGGAACTCACTGAGTTAAAGAAATACTTGCCAAATTCAATAAGAGTATTGTTAAGCTAGAACAAAAGCTTGAATCAGCAAAACCAGTAAAGAATACCATTGGACTTGGTTTTTCCGGTTATGAGGAAGGTGAGACCTCTGAAACAAAAGATGTAGCATCAAAGGATGAAGGTAAGAAAAAGTTTAAACCTGTTTGCTTTAATTGTCTCAAGGAAGGACATACTGCTAATGTGTGTAGAAATAAGGCCTACAATAACTTTTCTTTTTTTCTAAACAATAAGCCTAGATCCAATAGATTCAATGGAAACTGTTATGCATGCAACAAGTTTGGGCATAGAGAATTTGAATGCAGGTCTGTTATGCACAATAGTGGGAGATATCCTCAAAGGACTCAAGGAGTTTTTCTTGAATCCTCTGTGAACTGGAATCCAAACCAGTATAATGCCCATGACCATCAGTCGGGTAGTGGTGGCTATCCGGTTGGAGAGCAACCTATATGATCTGTCATGGTAACGGTCACACTACTGCTACATACAGAAGGAAGAATGGTAGAATGAACAATGGACCATGGTGAACACCTGGAATGGTATGCTATCATTGTAACAAACCGGGACACCTTGCCAAAACCTGCAGAATGATAAAGAACCTATCAGATGATATACCAGTCACTCCAGAAGGGAAGATTTATGTTGAAACTATTCAAGAAGGAATGAATGAAACATGGAAAAGAAATTTGAAGAAGTGTCACAAGATGAACCGGTTTCTGCACCTAGTGTGGAAGTCTCTGAACCAGCAAACTAATCTTCTGAAAAGCTTAGGGGGAACAAATCGGTGAAATGTTTTGAACCCCCGGTTTATATCAGTAAAATACCTTAACCGATATACGTTACCTATTAATTGGTAGAAGATTGTGAAGCGGTAAAAGGCAAAATTAGGGTTTGTACCCTAGCAGTGGAGCATTTATTATGGTAGGTGAAGAATTCGTTTAAAAGGAATTTTCAAAGTCATTTTCACTTATCATTTTTTGAGCGAAGAATTTTTCAAGTGCAAAGCAACAAAAGGCGATTCGACTTGCGATTCAGAGAGATTTCAAATCTTGCAGAAGAATCTGAAGATATTGTCATTGTCAATCAATCAAGTGAAGAACACCAAGCGGTAATCTAGCAACCAAAGTGGTGTGTTGCGAAGCTGCATTTATAAACCCTAAATTTCAAAATTCTGAAGGTATTTCTAGAAATTCTTGTTTATCAGTTAAAAATGGCTTCTGCATCGCACTCCAGCTCTAGTGTACCCATGGACTTAGCTGAATTTATTCAAAGAAAAATGAAATACAATGCCCTATCCCAAATACCTGTCAGAGTCATTGTCAAAGGAGATATTTCAAGGTACATCGACTGCAAATTAGAAGACCTAGGATCCCTAGCGATTCATTCCCAGCTAGGTCTATTTTGTGGGGATGACAAGAAGATCAAATCGGAATATAGCATTCTGGATAGGAAGAAACTTCACAATGTGGTTTACTTTCTTGAAGAGTTCATGGAAGAGCACATCCGCATCATCCTAAGCAGAGTGCATGGCGACAAGATTTATCTTGAAAGGACACATGACATTATGCTTGAAGAAATTCATGTCGTCACTAGTTTCTGCAACAATGGTGAGGTGCCAGCTCTTAGGAAAGTCATCAAAACTGAAATGACTAAGCTCACCGATTCTCTGAGTGACCAACGGGGATTGACCGTCAACACCATCAAAGATGATTTGGTCAAGTATGCTTGCATGGTGATTGGATACCGGACATTTTATGCCAGCAAAATAAACTTTGTCTCTGCTGTTGTGGTAAATGTTGCCTACAGAATGATAATGGAGGACACCTCATTTGATCTATGCACCTATTTGCAGAAGCAACTCCTATTAAACTTGAAGTCCATCAAACAAGACAATGCTCTAAGGTTTAAATTTGGACAACTTTTGGTAGGTCTATTTTTCTACTTTCAAGGATATTTCCCGGGAGTCGGTGATATTCAATGGTCTGGTGACCAACCAGTCACCAAACAAATTAGGGAAAGTCTCCAAGTGGTGGGAACCAGATATCCTAAAGTCTTGAATAAATACTTTGATGAATTCAAGCGGAAGATGAGTCAAAGGATGAGGATATCTGGAGACAATGTTAAGAAATATGAAGAGGACATATGCTTTACCATTAAAGTAGATGAGTGCATAATGGAAGCAATAGAGCCAAGACAGGAAGAAGTAGAACCTATGGGATATGAGGTGATATATGACATGTTGGATGGGTATGCCTCTACCCTGATTGCCTCTCCTTTAAATGCAAAGAAAAAGAGAACCGACACCTACTTGGAAAGGGTAATATCAGTTGAAGAACCTTCAGTGAAAAAGGGAAAGGCAGTGCCATTGGTATTGGCACCGGTTACCTCAGCCAACCCAAAAGTGACCAAGCGGTCACCTGCCAAGAAGAAACTGGAAGTTGCACCCACTAAAGTATTTGAAAGGAAGCAAAAGACCAAAAGCAACTCACCGGAGTCTGAGGATATAGAACCTAAAGTATAGCCTAAGAAGATCAGGAAAACAAGGAAGATAACAAACACTACCGGCAATGCACCTGCATCATCAACATCGGTAAATATTGACATCTCTTCTTATAAGTCGATGACACATTGCCAAAGGACTATTGAGAATATTAAAATAAAATTGCTTAGTGATCTGAAGGAGTGTTTTGATGAGTTTACCGATAGTGAGAAAGAGGAAACAGAGTGGGAAATCATTAATTATTTGTGTGTTCATGACCGGTCGCCATCAGAAATTAGATCTGAGACACCTGATTCTTTGTACAATTCTTTAGATAATAAATGGTGCATTGCCATCGAGAGAGAATAGGAGATCAGAGACAAGATTTTTGTAGAATACTTCCCTGATGCTTCAAACTCTGAATTGTTTGAAATCATGAACCGGTACAAAGGTCTCTTCTTCATGAGAAGAGGAAAATTATTGCTACTGGAAGGCAAAGCCTCTAAAGTGGTGAAAGACACACACTCCCATACTAAAGCCACTGTGAAAAAGCATAAAGTAGCTCAAGCAAATAGAGAAGCTGAATAGGAAACGGAAACTGGAAAACCAGATGAGGCATTTGATGACGAAGGAGAACCAGCTACAGAATAGGTTGACACTATTGAGGTGGATGTGTTAGATGGTGAAGATGCCACTCCAGACATAGAAAAGGAGAAACAAGATAAAGAAGAAGCAGAGAAGCTGAAGCTGGACAAGGAAAAGGCTGACAAAGAGAAAGCAGAGAAAGAGGAAGAGAAAAAGAAAGATGAAGAGAAGAGGAAACAAGATGAACAGAAGAGGAAACAAGATGAAGAGAAGAGGAAACAAGAAGAAGAGAAGTAGAAGGAAGAGGAGAAGAGGAAAGAAGAGGAGAAGAGGAAGGAAGAGGAAAAAATTATCCCCCCACAAGAGATAAACCCAAACCCTAGTACATACTGATGAGAAGGAAGTAGCGCATAAGCAAAAAAACTTCAAACTGAAATCTCATGTACCTGATAAAAAATCTAAGAAACAAGATCACATATCTCAATAGATCATGTTGAGAGCTTTCCAATGCCTTTTTTTTTTTTAAATGAAGTTTCTTTGCCCATTCTACGGCCTTGGAAGTGCAGAAAAGAGACCCCACTTTGACTGGAAAAAAGTATAGTCAAAAAGAAAAATTGGAAAAAAATTCTAATACCACGAGGTCTAGCTCGGAACCAGCTTTCCGAAACCTATTTGTTTTCAAAAAAATGACTCTGTATGCTCAAGATATGATGAAAAAACCAACCCCCCCTTCAAAGGCAAGAGAGAGGGGCAACAGTGGCTGACTGGTGGTAGGGTCGGGCAGAGGTGGCACTCCAACGGTATTCCAGTGGTGGAGCAGTGGAGCAACAGAGCTGGGCGGCGGCAAGGCTGCAGTGGTGGGCAGGGCTGCGGTGGCTGGCGGTGGGGTTGGGGGCTGGGGCCAGAGGCCGACGGGGGCCGAAGACAGGGCCCGCTCTGACAGGGCCGGTGGGCTGGACGCGCAAGGTCGGCGGCGGGCCGAACTGTCAGGTCCAACGGCCGTGGAAGGCCCAAAAAAAATGTTGATTGATTTTTTTATTTTTTTTTAACTTTTGCAGATTTTTGCTTTGTTTTTTTTATTTTTTTATTTTATTTTGCAAAAAATGAAATTTTGGCCTGCATGTCGTAAAAAGACCAAAAAAAAAAAAATTTAAAATTTCTCGAACTAGGTGTCAGGGTCATACGCCTTGGTACAGAAAAAAAAATATACCCCTAAAGGCTCAGGTGTCGAAATTGGTCAAGTTTTATATGACCATTGGGGTTTTTGGACCTTCTGAGCATGATGGTGAGGTTCGTTTAGGTCTAAAGTGTTAAAAAAAAGGCCTATCCCTAGGTGCACAAAAAAACTTCTGAAAAACCCCAGATCTACTTCCAATGCAAAAACACAAAACAAGAATAGGTACCTGTAGATCTAAAGCTCTGATACCATGTGAGAGTTCAGAAATACAACACCACAAGAGCCCAAATGATCTCTGCAAGATGAATAAACCTGTTACAAGAAGCAAGGAAGCAATAGAGAAAAACCAAAATACACAATAAATGCTCAAAAAGATGAGAGCTTTCTATTCACAAAAATCTGTAATAGAATAATGATACAAAAGAAAAGATTCAACCTCTAATAGGTCAAGAACCCCTAAAAGGGAAAACCCTAGGCTTGCACATAATAATTAATAAAAGAATTAATTATTATGCGCCTAATGTTAGCTTAAGTGTAAAAGAGATAAAGGGGAACTTAATTAATTAAACAAATGTCATTTAATTAATCAAGTAAAGACTCGATTACTCTAACAATCATAATGGTTATTGGGAGAGGAAATGGTATGTTTTCATAAAGGAATTCACCATGTGTGTTGTAGGAGTAACATAAGGGAATTTCTACCTTAGGTAATGTGCGATAATGTGCGAATAGTTGTTATGTGAAACTGCCTTGTTGTAATAAGATGTGTAAAAAGGGAATATGTTATAGTGGCTAAGAGTGTGTTAATCTGTTCCATGAAAGATTGTTTTATTTGTTTCATTATACCGACTCAATTGAGGATCTATTTGAACAATGCTACATTGAACTTGCTTTTGGATATATATAATTGACCTAGTATGAATAGAAAGTGCAAATGAAAAGCTTGTTTGATGTGCATGCATTAATATGTATTATTTAGTTGATAGTTCTTCGTTTACCTTCTTATCTTATTTTTATTTTTTGATGAAAGGTAGCAGATGTTGGCATTTTGATGATGTTGTGATTGTCATTGATGGACACACACTTGTTTTATGATCACTTTCTTTATGTATGAGTTATGCTCAACCGGCAATTGTTCCAACTAGTATTATGTATTATAGTCTTTAGACTATCAATGTTTTGCAGAAGGTGTTTACTGGTCACAAACTGACTGAAGACCCAAAGCGGTATGAAGACCTCAAGCGATTCGAGGATCCCAAAGCGGTACAAAGGAACAAAGCGGTAGTTAACATTTTTCCATTCTTCATTTTAACAACTGGTAAAATGTATGAATCGGTAATCGGTAATGAACCAGTATTACTCTGTGATGAGTTACCAACCGATATTTCTGTGATGAGTTATCATCCACCGACACATTGGCGGTGATTTTGTGTCATGTTACCAAATGTGTCTAGATGCACTAAACCTAGGAACTTGTAAAGTAATCCTATTGGACCGACATGAAATCAGACTCCTTTATAAGGACATCATGTCTAGGGTTTTAGTCGTTGATGAGGATTTTTGTATGTGTGATTATAGAAGAGAATATTAGGTCTATGTGCAGAAACAGAGTGTGGAGAAATTGAAGACTGAAGTAATGCTAATATGCATTAACAATGAGCTATCAAGGATCTAACCAAGCATACTATGCTAGTATCTAGATCATCTACTTGTTGATTACTCATATCTTCGACAAGTCTGAAACCCTTAACCGGGTAGGCCCAACAAAGCCTTTGTAAATCCTCTAACAAGGTGGTTCACAACTGTGAATCTAAAATCCTCTCACAAGGTAGTCTTTAACAGGACTTATCTCCTAACAGAGATCTAGATTCCTAACAGGATCTGTTCTGGTGAAGAACATTGTATGACCTTAACCGATCTGGTTTCTATTCTGCAGATAGTTACTTGTGAGTTTCTGCTCACCGTGGTTTTTCTCATTTGGGTTTCCACGTCAAAATTTCTTGTGTTATGGTGATTGTGCTCTTATGGGTGAATGTTTTATTTGTTGTTTGGTTTGCATTTGTCTTAGTCGATTTGTTAGTAAATATGCTATACCAGTTAACTGCTAAATTGTTTAAGAGTTTGAGTTAAGTTTTTTTTGGTATACTAATTCACCACCCCCCCTCTTAGTATTCATCAGCAGATTATGATTTTTTCTTATTAACTAAGAGTAGTGAGTGTTTGCAAGAGGTCTTGCACTATTGAAAATATTGTCTAGTTTGATTTCTATTGTTTGGAAAACTAGGACATTCGGTTGCAACCATAATAATTGGAAATGTCATGTTAGGACAATTGGCATTCTCCTAAAATGGTAGTGATATGAAAAACATTCAATTAAGATGATAGGCATATAAAGTGAGAAATTTTAGCATGATTGTGTGATCTTGTTAATTTTGTGCATACATATGAGATAGTTTGACTATCAAACTCTCTTTCCCCTTCTGTTTACCTATATTATAAGATTTTTAGAAATGCTACTACATAATGCATTGATTTAAATGGAATGTTTATAAAGCATGTGAAATTGTATTTTTGCATTTTGGCTGCATATTAAAAGATGGAAGTATTATGCTTTGGAAAGAAATTTGCATGGTTAGTAATGTGAATATGAATCCTTAGTGGAATTAGTGAAAGATATAGGAATGACGTTACTTCCTTTTGTAATTTTGAGTTGCAAATAGTTTTAGTACTTGTACCTTGAATAAATTCTATTCAGTTATTCATGTGGGGAGAATAATTAAACCTTCCTTGAGTAGATGATAGGGTACTAAAAAGTACTCCCCATAAATGTGAATAAACCAGTGCCGGTGCTTTCATTGTGTATTGTAAGAAACTAGTGCTTGCTATATGTGCCCATGGGATGATGAAGTAATCAACCATGGAGGATATGTTTACTTATGAGTATGGGAAACCATACTGTTTATGTGATGTTGCTTATTTGTTACCCTACTAAGTACCCAACCGCGGGTTGTTGGTAATTTAGTATGTTAAGGGGTAGTATTAGAAGTCACCATTCCTTGAGTAGTATGGATCGGCATACGAGTAATGTCGGAGCAAAGCGATTTTAGCTTCTCTATTTCGAGGAAAAATATAGTTATATAATGAAACTATATTAAGGGTGTACTCAATACTTTCCCTTTTTGATGAACCAATTTATAAGGTTTATGTGTGCCAGCCTATTCCTCTCTTTTATTTGAGCATTTTGATGGCAGTTCTTGAGCATAGTGATGGTGTATCTTGGAGGATCTTTTGCCTTTTCTTCATGAAAGGTATCTTATTTTCATATGATCTTCTAGTTAGCAGATGTTGGTAGACATGTGGGTGGATCTTAGCCATGTGCACTGTTGGCTTACGGCGAGTATCCTGAGAGGTATGTCTCTATGCGGGATGTGACCTGCGCATGCCTTTTTCCATGAGGTACACTACCATGCGGGATACATCCATTGTGTGTCTTTTCCACTTGGAGTATAGCCATGTCGCGTGACGACATGGTGTGGGGTGATGTCAAGGTGCACACTATCATGTCGTGTGGATGTGTGACTAGACCACACCACACGATGAGCTACTGTGATAGCTAAACTATTGATCTCTCCTTCCTCTTTGGTGGCTAGATGCTAGTCACATAGTGATGTTATGTGCAATCATGATATTCTTATTTATTTCCTTGTGGACCAGAAATTTATTCTATTTTGACTTTGAAGGTTTAGCCATGATCTTGCAATCTTTTGCTTACTTGATTTGGTGTTGCGATTCTGGATTATTTTCTTGCCTTACTGTTGGAATTGATGATTTATTATCTTTATTCATCTATATTTTGGTGGCTAAACTAGTTTATCATTATTGTTTCCGTATGTTGGTCTTGTGTTGAAATGTGAATTCCTCTCCAAGGACATATGAGACGGTCTTGGTTGAGTGTATACGAGGAAGTAGACATAGGGAACCTTGAGGATGGGGGTATGTGAGGTTGTGATACAACTAGGATCCACTACCTACCTATGTGTGGTGACTATCTCTTGGAGGCTAACCACATTACTCAACAAGGGATGTTCATGAGGGTTTTGTATGGAAGGTAGCACCGCTATGGTGTGCCCTAGTACCATCAAGCCCTTGGGCGAGATGTTAAATATTTATGATCATTTATTATTCTGAGATCAGGCATAGAGATATTGATTGTGCATATTAACTATGACCGAGCATTAGACATGCTCACATGTGGTCTTTTGAGTTGTACATTCTAGTTATGTGGATAGGTACTTTGTGTAATCATGGAGTAAATTGTGTTATCTTGTCACTATGTTATGGGACATAGTCATTGAAAAGGCTTTTTATATGCCTGGCAAGTGTAAACAATTGAGTTATATATGTTCCTCTTATTTCATGGAAGTTAACTTGCTTTTAGAACTTGAAATTTGAAGCTAGTTCTATGCGATAAAATTTTATGAAAATGATGGATTGGTAAAAGAAATTGATCATGATGGCATATCCTCTTGTCATATTTGATAGATGAGTATGGTAATTGTTGTTTACCTCTTTTAATGCTATAATTTGTGATGAGGCTAGGATGTGTTATTTCTTTTACCCTTAATTTGCCACTATTTGTCATTCCTATGGTATCCATGTCATTCATGTCACCATTTGGTAAGGAAGGAAAGAGGGAATTCAATAAATATGAAAGAAAAGCCAAAACCAAAATTATGAGCGAAAACCGTGGTTATTTACTGACTCAATTGTTTAATTGCCATAACAGGGGATCTATAGGTGGATAGGTACTTAGAAGAAAGCATTGCTTGGCGCATGGATCATGTGAATGAGAGAATGACATGAAAGTGATCTATTTTTTACAGATAGTTTCGGTATAATCTTAAAATGGCATAGACTTGTTGAAGTTGTTATATTGTTTTGATTTGGTGGCCTGCGGCCCTAGATTAGTTGATGGCTATCATTTTGTTGTGTATAAAACAAGTTTCATGGTTACAATCCCCTAATCAGTTAGAGACAATATTAGTAAGCAGTGTTATATAAATATGTATGGGATTGTTCAAAAGGATAACCAGATAATATATGAAAAATATTGTTGTTCCAATTATTATTCTTTGATTGCAAATGCATGGTTTGAAGTAACAAGCATTGATAGTTTCAGCACTTGGTGACCGAGAAGGCAGGGGCCCCTTGCTCGTGTTATCAACTGGCTTTGTTATAAGTGTGAAGTGAGTAATTTTATGTTCTGTTTACATGATTTGTGTTTATTGTTTATAATGATAATTGTGTGATTCCATAAACAGCTTAGTTTAGATTCAACGTAGTATTGTTTGAAGGAATTGTGAGCTTGCAGAAAATTTAATAATCCACACAGCAGGACATCTTTTTGTTTGATTTGTAATTCACAAGTCTAATCGGAAATTGTAGGATAAGGAAAATATCTCAGTTCTATATTCATGTTTGATCTGACTAAATAAGTTGTGATTCATAATTTGAAGGCTCAAACAAATATGTGTTTGTTGTGATTTCATAATTTGGTATTCTTACATACTGTTCCACTTCTTGTCACTACCGTGATAGGAAGCAGAACAATATTATTTTCACTCTTAGATTGCTAAGCAAAACACAGTTGAATGTTCTAAGTTGGTGTTTATAAGGTAGGTGTTTAAGTAAAGAGACTTGATTGAAAGTGTGTGACTTAAGTTTAAATATTTTAAGTGTGAGATTTAATTTGTTAGTGAATGAGCCTTAGATTTGTTCTTGGAATAAGCGTGTAAATTAGAAATGCATTCATAATCACTTAACATACTATCTTCATCCCTTGAGCAAATAGTCACTATACCTCTCATCAGTTTACGAATCAATCCTACGAATCCCGGATTGACACTTTTAGGTGTAACTGAGGGTGTTTGCATCAAATTAGTCCTAAGTTAATCCAAAGAATCAGACCACAGTTTTACCCTACATTTTTGGCGCCATTGTTGGGGAGAGGTATTAAAGGCGTGAAGCCATAGTAAGTTAAGATAGGAACAGTGCACCTTAGTGAAAGCTTGAACAATTGTTGACCTTGCTTGAGCTAGTACCTTAGGTTTGCATTATAGTAATTCATCTATGTGCATGAATAGAGCTAGAGATAGTAAAGGTAGATTTGTTAAGAAGCAAGAGTCAACTTCAGAAAAATCAAAAAGTAAGTCCAAACTTTTGAGTCCTCAAACATCTTTCAAAGGGAAACAAATACAAAAAGAGAACTCGCAACAAGAAATACAACTGAAAGGGGAAGTCAAAGACAATAAAGAAGTTGATGGTCCATTGAAAGACACGTCTAGTGAACCCGATCTAGAAAAATGTGCCATTGAGTCTACTCTTGTAGAGGCTCCAGTGGAGCAATCTCTAGAGTCCTTAGAGGAAGCATATCAAAGGGTTGCCAAATAGTTCAATGAGTCCTATGACTTAAGAGCAGGTTCATCTTTGGTAAATAACAAGCCAACTATAGTTGTTTATACTCCTTGGGCAATAGACATCATGGGTGATGCTAATAATAATGGGGAAAACTTGAGTGGACACTTGAGAGGTCAAAACCAAGATAATAATAATGAAAGGGCATTAGTAAAAAATGAACCTATTGCTTTCGAGTTCCCCATTGAACACCTGGATGAGGACACCCCCATGAAAAACATTCCTCATTCTGCATTACCTATTTTCCGTGGTTTATCTATTGAAGATCTTGATATATTTTTGTTCAAATTTGAAGTCTTGTGTAATAGCTATGATTACAGGCATGATGCCAAAAGCTTAAACTATTTCCAGCTACACTCAAGGATGCAGCATTGCGATGGTTTATGAGCCTGTGAAACATCCGAACTTGGGATGAGATGAAATGGTTGTTTATGGACAAATATCAAGATTACTGCAAAACCAAAGACACGTGGGATGAAGTCTTTCGCATGAACCAAAAGGAGGATGAATCCGTGGAAGATTACCTGGAACATTTCATATTCAGTCTTCAACGATCAAGACAGCCAAGACTCACTCCTGACACTACTAAAATGTTATTTCTTAGAGGAATAAGGGATGAGACTATGGATGCTTTAAATTTAATGGGTAAAGGAAATATTTCAAAATTGAGTTTTGATGATATTATTGAAATTTGCAGGAATTACTCCAGGTCTCAACATCCCCTAAGGAGTCACTCCAGTAGGTTGCCTACTTCAGGAGGAGTATCAAGTATTTCAAAACATGAAATAGGTAATGTACTTGAGGATCTTAAAACCAATTTATTAAATCATATGGGAAAACAGATAGACACTTTGTATACCCGCAGGAAATAGGAAGAAGCAGAAAAGGCTTTAGCAGTATATTGTCCTACATGCCGTAAAAAGAATGGTCTTGAGGATTGTCCATATAATAGAATGAATATTTCATCCCTAGAGGAGGCAAGTAAGCATTCTACCTTAAGACCTCTTCCAGAAGGACTAGCTAGTATGGAATATGCTGAGGAACATGTATATTTTATGGCCCCACAACGTCCTTTTCTGCTAAGAGCAATGCAGCCAGGTTTCCCTAATGAGTATTTTCCTAGTCAAAGTCAAACCTTTCCCAATTCAAATACATGGTATGGGGGCTGGCAACAACCTTCATCCTATCCTCAGTGGTCCCAAAATTACCAGTTGGGAACACAACTGTGGCAACAGGCATGGAGGCCGCATGCACCACCACCTACATCATATCCACAACCATACACCCAACCCTATCCACCTCAAACTCAATTTCCACCTCCACCTTTAATAAATCCTTATCAACAACCACAACAATTCCTTCCACCTATTCCATCATCCTCCTCTAATCCACTACCTAACCCACCACAACCACCAAAGCCAACATCAATGCCCACTCAACCAAATCACAATCCTAATAATAAGCCATCCCAACCCATGTATAATAATGAGGTGGTAGGTTATCCCACTTATCCAGTTAATACAGTAGAACTGGAAGGAGTACAATTGAGGTCGGGAAAAGCCCTCCAAGGTCCCACAATCACAGAAATAAATGAAGAACCTAAAGTGGAGTCCAAAAAAGAACCTCCATTTCCTGACCAGTTGCTTTCTAAACCTATACAAAAGGAACCTACGCAAACTGAATTCGATCTCATTAATGAACTCCGCAATGTTAACATTAAGATTCCTTTGTTGTAGGCTATCAAGGATATTTCGGGTATAATAAAATAGTTTGAGAGTTATGTACATGAAGGAAAAAGAAGAAAGAAGATCCAAAAACTGTTCAAGTTATTGGGCAATTGGCAGATCTTATGCTTGACAATTTGACAATTCCCAAATATGCAGATCCCGGAAGCCCAGTAATCCAGGTAAGCATTGGTAAGATTACTATTCCTAATACACTTGTGGATTTGGGTGCTGTAATTAATGTAATGACTAATGAGACCAAAACAAAATTATCTCTTGAAGGACTTAGGCCCACACCTACAGTTCTCCAGATGGCTGATCGTTCACTGGTCAAGCCTGTAGGGGTTATTGAAGATGTGGTCCTTTCTATTGATTCATGGAATTTTTCAACTGACTTTATGATCTTGCAACCGAAAGTTAAGCTGGGGGGATATCCCTTAATATTAGGATGACCTTGGCTAGCTACTGCTAATGCTTTTATCAATTGTCGGTCAAGTAATATGGTTATCTCTAATGGAGAACAAACTAAGCAAATAAAATTGTATCCACCTGCTCAACCCCTGCTAGAAATGGAAGATCCTACTTGGATTGATAGTGACTTGGAAGATTCCTTACCGGTCCTAACTATTGAACAAGCATATGATTTTGAAGAACCCACAAAGGATAACCTTCTTGTTAATTTTCTTCAAAATAGGTATGGGTCAAATGACATTTTGGACAATTTGGTTCTTCCTTTGCAAATAACTACTAGTTGTCCTTTTGGCAATTTCCCTCTAGTAGGTGGTTCTCAATCTATTCGTCACTTTTTCATATTACACCAGTTGTTGCCTCATCAGTGTTTGTATAGTCCATTACTATCTTTAGAAATTCATGATTCATCACAAGTGTTAGCTCTGGATTCCCCTATACAGTCGCAACCTATGGAGATTTTACCGAGTCGCACCCTTAATATTAATCCACAGTTAAGCCCAGAACAGATTAAGGACCTTATTACCATGCTTAGGGGAAATAAAGCTGCATTTTCTTGGGAGTACCAATGCGTGGTATCCATCCTAACACTTGCACACATCACATTTACATTAAAGAAGGGAGTCATCCTGTCAGACAGCCACAACAAAGACTTAACCCTGTTTTGCGAGACATAGTCAAGGAGGATCTACAGAAATTGTTAAATGTTGGTTTCATCTATCCTATTTTGGATAGCAGGTGGGTATCTCCTCTAGTAGTGGTACCAAAGAAAAATGGTAAGTGGCGTATTTGTGTCAATTACAGAGCTTTAAATAAAGCAACTAAAAAGGACCATTTTCCATTACCATTTATTCATCAAGTTTTGGACACTCTTGCAGGGAAACAATTCTTCTCATTCTTGGATGGATTCAGTGGATATAATCATATCCAAATAGCAACTGAAGACCAGGATAAGACCACCTTCACTTGTCCCTAGGGGACATTTGCTTACAAAGTGTTGCCATTTGGATTATGTAATGCCCCAGCTACCTTTCAGCTGGCTGGGCTAAGTATTTTTGCTGACCTTGTGAATGATTGTGTGGAAGTTTATATGGATGACTTTACAGTTCACGACAATACTTATGAAGAGGAAAAAGAAAACTTAGAGAAATTTCTTAAAATATGTATAGATACTAATCTATCTTTAAGTCATGAAAAGTGTCACATCCTTATGACTGAGGGTATTGTGTTAGGACATTTCATTTCTTCCAAAGGTATTCAAGTTGATCCTAAAAAGGTCCAGATTATTCAGGACCTACCTACACCATCCAATCCAAAAGATGTTAGGAGCTTTCTTGGCCATGCTGGGTATTACCGATGATTTATTCAAAATTTTAGCAATATTGCCTCTCCTTTGTTTGCTCATTTAGCTAAAGATGTTGTCTTTTCTTGGACGCTTGAGTGTCAGGAGGCTTTTGAAACTATTAAAACCAAGCTTGTGACCACCCCAATCCTTAGGGGTCCAAATTGGGAATTTCCATTCCACATCCATACCAATGCCTCTGACTCTTCTGTGGGTGCAGTACTTGGACAAAAAGAAGACAATCTCTTTTATTCTATTTACTACATCAGCAAGAATTTCACCGGTGCAGAGGTAAATTATACGGTAACTGAAAAGGAATTTTTAGCTGTTGTTTATGCTATTAATAAATTTCATCATTATATTACTGGATATAAAGTGTTTGTTCATACAGATCATTCAGCAATTCGCTTTCTAATGAATAAACCAGTAGTCACTGGTAGAGTCATTAGGTGGTTGCTTTTATTACAAGAATTTGATGTCACTATACTTGATAAGCCTGGTCAAGAAAATGTGGTTGCAAATTTCCTATCCAGGTTGCAGCTGCCGGACAATGAGCCCACTCCAGTTGATGACACCTTTCCAGATGAACACCTCTTTGTGATCTCCACACAGAGCCCCTGGTTTGCTAATATTGCCAACTACTTGGTCACATGCAAGTTCCCTCCTCACTTTTCTCCTCGTGAACATTGAAAGTTGGTGGGTCTCCGTAGACAGTATACCTGGATTAATGGTTTACTATTCCATATTGGCATAGACAACATCATGCGACGTTGTGTACCTGAGGAGGATGTCTTTGATATACTTTGAGCTTGCCATACTGAACCATGTAGAGGACACTTTGCTGCTCAAAGGACTGCTCAGAAGATTCTCACTACTGGATATTATTGGCCTACGATCCATAAGGATTGTAAGCAATATGTTCATCATTGTGATCAGTGCTAGCAGATGGGTCATCCTACATGCTCCAATGAGATGCTGCTACACCCTTAGCTATCCATAGAACCCTTCAAGAAGTGGGGCCTTGATTTTGTGGGTCCTATCAATCTACCTTCAAGGAACAAGGAATACATTCTCATTTGCACCTATTATGTCACCAAGTGGGTTGAAGTTGTCACCCTGCAGCATGCACGGGATACCAAGGTGGCTGATTTCCTATACTCAAAGATCTTCACTAGGTTCGGTGTGCCTCGGGAGATAACCATAGACCAAGGACCATAGTTTACTTCAGAACTTATTGTTGCTCTAGTCAAAGAATATGGGATCAGTCATCGGAAGTCCACTCCTTACCATCCCCAAGCTAATGGACAAGTTGAAGTCACCAACAGAGAGCTAGAGAACATTCTTACCAAGACGGTTGCTCTTCATAAGTGTGATTGGGCTATGCGGCTTCCTGAAGCTATATGGGCCTACCACACGACATGGAAGACCACTACTGGTTTGACCCCTTACAAACTTGTTTATGGTAAGAAGGCAGTTCTTCCAATCGAGTTTGAAATTAAGACTCTACGAACTGCGTCGCAACTTGACCTAAGTCTCTCTAATGCCCAGAAGGACCGCATTGCCCAACTACACTCTTTAGATGAGCTCCATCAGGATGTGCTCTTTCACACAGAGGTCATCCAGAAGCAGCGGGCTCTGTGGCATGATCGACATATTCGCCAATGATCCTTTCAACCTGGGGATTGGGCACTCTTGTATGACTCTTGATTTCAGGATTTCAAAGGCAAGTTTCATACAAGATGTCTGGGACCTTACGAAGTAGAGCATGTATATGATAACGGTGCTATTCAACTCTGCACTGTGGATTCTGAATGGCACAAACTCCTCGTTAATGGTCACCACTTGAAGCTATATCGGAAACCTCTTTCAAAGGAAAACTTCTTTCTTGATGTGGCTATGGAACTCACTATGGTTCCCTTTGGCCTCCTTCAAAATTGAATTAAAAAAAATAAAAAAAATAGATCCAATAGTGAAAACCTATGGGTGCTATTGGCCAGTTGGCAACTGAAAACCGGTTTCCCAGCGGCTGTCCACTGCTAAATAATCTTAGGGGTGAAAATCAGTTTTTCGACGCCCCTAGGCGGTGATAGACTGAAAATCGGGTCTCCAACGGTTTATTGTCGAAGAACAAAAGAAAAATTATAAAAATTATTAAAAAAAAATATAAAAAAATCCAACTAAATCAAACACAGCAACCCTGTCCGCTCAGACTTGGACTCCTATGCCTTCCTATCATTTTTTAGCCAGGAATGTCCTCTCTTCTTCCTCTCATTTTTCTGGCAGGAAGTCCATCTTTCCCCATCCACATCCGTGCCACGTTGGCCTAGTGTCTTCCTTGGGCACATTTCCCATCCTCCACGTGTTGGGTCATGCCTCTCTTTATTTCGCCTACGGATGCAATCTTTCTTTATGATTTGTGGCTACTTGCTCTTGTGTGACGTCCAATCTGCTGGCTCCACTTCAGCTTCCGGTCACATCCTCCGTACTTGGAGCTCCTTGCCATCTCTTGTCATCAATGGCCTCGGTATTTGGTAATGGTTTTGTTTTGTTTTTCTTTCATTTATTTATTTAATTTCCTATTTTATTTTCCTCTACCCTATGGTGACATACCCCATGGACGGGTCTGCTACTTAGCTGGGGGGACGTTGTGTTGTCTATGTGTCTCGATCGTCATAATCTCTCTGTCATCCCTTAAAAGCCTTTCCTTGTCATCATTGCCTTGTTCGTCTTATCTTACCCTCATGATTGTAACTTTCTGTCACTATTTCTCACACAGTGGTTTTGGTAAAGTTTTGAAAAAACTCTGTTACAGCCCCGTCACCATTTTCCTACATAGTTAGCGGTTTGGGCAAAGGTAGTTTCCATAGGAATTTGTGTTACAATCATGGCAGGAGAACGGTGTCCTTGGTATGAGCCTTCGACGATGGATGAAATAAGGGACCCGAAAAATGTAGAGGCGTATAAGGTCTTTAAGAAAGCTAGATGGGATGTGTATTTTAAACGGCTACGAGGTTATGATGAACACACTGCTCGGGAATTCACAGAAAATTTTTCAAAGGCCAAGCCATTGTCTGCGGGTTAACTATTTCTGTCACAGTGGATTCTATAGCTGAAGTTTCAAGGTTACCCATCAGTGGTGAAAATTATTTTCCTGAAATCTCAAAAAAAGTAGTGGCTCTTAAGCCGCTTCAGAAAAGGTTTTTAGACAGAGGGGAATCCGTTGTCATTGTCTCAGGCCAGGGCACTAAATTGCTTTCACTTCCAGCTCATTGGAAACATGTGGCCAGATTCATCATCCAGTATATCACATGCGAAGGTAGGTATGTTTATGTGTATGCCCACCATTTCCGCTTACTATTACATTTGCGAAGAGGAATGCTTGTTAATGTTCCCTATTTTCTTACTCATCTCTGCAACGTATGAGTCAAAATGTTCAAGAAGGTCATGGTCATGCCCTAGCACATCATGGGCTCATTAGGTTACTAGTTATTAGGAAATTGCAAAAAATCTCTCCCCCTGGTAATTGGGACTCTTTTGTTAGTTATGATTCAGACCAGGAACCTTTTGATAGGGAAAATTTTGTTGAAGAATAGAGGGGAGATAGCTCTATGAATGAAGAAGAAAGTAGTCCCGTGAGTAAGGAGGAATATAGTCCTATTGAGGAAGAACATACTTCTGAGAATGAGGAAGAACAAGTAGAGCCAGAACAAAACCCTAGTGTTTCCCCTAGTGTTTCAAAACAAAGGGTCTCTAAAAAATGTGCCAAGCATTCTTCTAAAAAATGGGCTAAGAAATACTCTGAGACTGTTAGTACACTAAGCCCCTATCAAACTCGTAGCTCAGCTACTAAGGCTAAGGCAGCTTCTAAAAAATCCTCTAGCTCTGGTCACAAGAGGAAGCTGGCCTTGGAGAATCAAGATGATCCCTCCAGTCCTCGTGGTGACATGAATGAAGCTCTACAATCGGAGCCTGAAAATCAGCTCTAGAATCTGGCTCATATAGCCTCCACTCATGAGGAGTTGCAGGTTTTGTCAGAAGTAATTAAGAAACAAGGTAAGATGCAACGAGAATTGAGACACAGCAATCAATGGCGGAAAAAGGAGAAACAATCTAAACAGTCTGAACCCCTTAGTCCTGCTCTGGTAGATACCCAAGAAGGAGAAATTCCTCCTGATGGTGGTGAAGACATATTTAGTGAAAATTTGTTTGAACAAAATGTGATCAATGAACCCATGGGGGAAGAAACAATTCCCGGAGATGCTGGAATTAATACATCCACAGAAGGGTGTACTGAAATACTTACGGAAAATCCAATAAATAATGATAATCCTTTACTAGTTAAACCCTTGTCCATAAGCAAGGACCAAGGAAATTCAAGTGATACCGGAGGACAAGAAGGGTTAACTGAAGAACAAGAAGAAAATTTTCACCAAATCATACAGAATGTACAGAAAGATCCCAGTCATGAGAACTTTGATCACCAAGATCTGCAGGATTCAACTAATGTTACTCTCATGACTTATGTTGAGAAGCATACAGATAAAGAGGGACTGTTGATGAAACAGAGAGAAGTGATTTGGGCATTGAGGGATTCTATTTCTCAGCTAAAATTAGAGAATCAGTTGAAGAGGGAAAAATAGATTTGAAAGGTAAACTGATCAAAACATAATGAAATAAACATACAGAATGCTAAAATATCATAAAAAGACTATTTCACCTTGCTATTTTACCTTCTCCTTCGGATTGAGCTTGATGAAGTGAAGGCGCCCCTTGCTAATGCTCCACTTGATGTGCTCCTTTGGTTGCTGGATGTGGATGGCTCTCCAATATTGTGCACAAATGATAAGGATGAGATGATCAAGTTGCCAAGATGATTTCCTGGGCTCAAAAGGGCAGCATAAGCTTACTGAATTTCAAGATGATTTGAATGAAGGGATGGAACCCTATTTTATAGGAAGAGGAGAGGAAAACGGATGGCTAGGATGAATTCGAGATGAAGGGCTAAGATTTACTTGTGAGGTCACACAAGGTCCAAGAGAGGGTGTGGAGACCAAGAAATATGCCTTAAAGGCATTTCGTATCTCCACACTCTACAAGATGCATTGGAGGAATTAAAAATTTTCCAAAAATGGATATTATGGGGATTAGAAGAATAAAAAGGAATTAAAAATTCCTTGGGAGAGGGAAATGCCTAGAGGAATGTAAGATTTCGAAAATCTTACATTCATCTAGAAAAAGAGCATTTAAAGATAGTGGTTGGATGAAAGGACAAAGAGTTGACTTTGTGGCTAATCATGATGATTAGCCATTAACGACTCATTAGGAGGGGGATTAGAGGAAATGTTAGGTGGGATTTATATTTGTAGGAGAATTTGACTAAAAGAATAATGTTAAGTGAGTTTAGGGAGTTTCTAGAAGAATTTATTAGGTTAATGATGAATTAAGAAGATGATTTGTAGGAATCATGTAGGTTAACTAATTAATTGAAATTAATTAGCTAAGAGGAAGATTTGTGAGGATTTGATTTTTTAGAACAATAAAGAAAGGGATTGATTTATTAAATAAATCAATCATATGCTATAGTGACAATATTAATTATATTTAATTAATATTGAGAAGAATTTTAATTAACATAATTAATTAATTAATTATGTGAGGAATTAAAAAATAATTAAAATAATTATTTTTAAGTGTCTACATTTTGCCCCTCTTTGAAGCGAGGTGTGATGATGCATTGATTCAAAGAATAATCTTGTTTTGATGTTGATATTGGTTTGATAGGATGCCCCGGCTCTTGATTTATAAATTACGGTATGGTGATGCCCCCTCGGGAGATCAATTGAGGTATTTGATCTTTGGAGTTTTGCGAAATTGATATCCCGATAGATTTGATTTGATTTGATTGATAAGATCTAGATTCAGTCTGGTTTCAAGAAGAATTCATCCTGTATAAGACAAAGATGATCAAAGTGTCTGGTTTCAGGAAGGATTCATCCTGTATAAGACATGATTGATCACAACGTCTGGTTTCAGAAAGGATTCATCCTGTATAAGACATGATAAGAGCGTCTGGTTTCAGGAAGGATTCATCCTGTATAAGACATGATCGATCACAACGTCTGGTTTCAGGAAGGATTCATCCTGTATAAGACATAATCGATCACAACGAATGTCTGGTTTCAGGAAGGATTCATCCTGTATAAGACATGATCAGAGCGTCTGGTTTTAGGAAGGATTCATCCTGTATAAGACATGATCAGCTCGTCTGGTTTCAGGAAGGATTCATCCTGTATAAGACATGATCAGCTCATCTGGTTTCAGGAAGGATTCATCCTGTATAAGACATGATCAGATCACAACGTCTGGTTTCAGGAAGGATTCATCCTGTATAAGACATGATTAGATCACAACGTCTGGTTTCAGGAAGGATTCATCCTGTATAAGACATGATTAGAATCAGAATTGATTATGTGAGGAAAAAAAATAAAAATAAATAAATAAATAAATAAAGGAAGAAAAATTAGGGTGGAAGGGATAAATGAGGAAGATATATGAAGTAGCCATGAGGTATTTGGAAAGAAGAATAAGAGATGCGAGACCGCAGAGGAAAATGGGGGCAATTGAGAACTCCATGAGATTATTGAGTTTAGGATTTGATGGAATGATGGTGAGATTTTGTGCACAACAAATGTGGAGAGCCAACCTAGTTTGATGTTGCCCTGAGTGACTTGCACCACTGCTTATAGAAATCAGGATGCCATGAGAAACCCAGGGCGTGGACTGACTCTATAGACAAACGGGAATTTCTTGCACACAATGATGCAAGTGTTAAGAAACACTAATACAAAGTTGTGGGTTTGTGCAAGGAAACCCTCAAACACACCGATACCTCTTGTATACGAGAAGGTAAGTGTTGATAAACACTAGTACCAGGTCATCGGTTTATACAAGAAGGATCTGAAACATGCCATACTATGAAATATGCCCCAGTATGCACCTATCAAAACATACCTGGATATGAAAGAACCCAGGCAGTCATAAATAGTGGCATTTGTAGGGCAAAAGATGCAAGCCTATATGAAAAAAATCTAACAAAATCTAATAAGTCTCTTCCTTGCGACCAAATGATACCTCTTTCCAAGAGTAGAACTAGGATGGACTTGGGATTGTTTCTCAAGACTTCTTGAAGCTTATACAGAGGCATGAAAGCTCAGTTTCACTAGGACATTTCTTGTTCATGACTTAGGCGAAGACTCATCATCATATGCATGTTTTATTGGGAGGCGGAAAAGAAGGAATGTTGTGCATGGGTGGGCTAGATGGCAGATGATTTGTAGTATCAACCTGATAGACAGTGGATCCGGTTATTTACCTTGGCACCCGCACAGAGGTTTTTACCAAGATACTTGCCCATAGCGCCACGAATTGTTTTTCTTTCTTCTTTTTTTTGATTTTCTCTTCTTCTTTTTTTTGTTAATTTTTAATTTATTTTTTTTTTGACAATTTAAGACTTTCTGAGGACTAAGCATAAAACCTTTTGAGGTGCATGATATTCATTGGATCATCCAAAGGATCACCTTCAGGAGTAGCCAACTGATAAGCTCCTGATCCATATTTCGCTGTGATTACATATGGTCCAAGCCAGTTAGGCTCGAACTTGCCTTTCTTTTCTCGTTCTTGTAGATTTTTCTGATTCTCCATGAGGACAAGATCACCAACTTGGAATTCTCGGGTTCTGACTATTTTATGATAACTCATGCGCAGACGGTTTTGATATACCCGGAGATGATTCAAGGCCTTGAGGCGCCTTTCATCTAACAATTCTAGCTCTTGTAAGCGGGCAATTCTGTATTCTTCCTCTGGTAGGATGTTTTGCAGCGATACCCTTAGAGAGGGGAAGGATAGCTTCAGAACCAAATACTAGGGAATAAGGAGTGGCGCCTGTGGGGGTGCGGATGGAGGTGCGGTAGGCCCACAATGCAAGATGGATTTGGAGGTGCCAATCACGGCCCGCTTCGTTGACTGTCTTTTTGAGGATTTTTATTAGGGTTTTATTAGAAGCCTCAGCTTGGCCATTGCCTTGGGGATAATATGGAGTGGAGAAGCGGTGTTGGATGTTGAATTTTTGGCAGAGTTCTTTGACATCCTGGTTTTTAAATTGTTTACCATTATCTGTGATGATAACTTTTGGGATGCCATATCGGCAGATTAGGTAATTCAAGATGAATTTGGATATTTGCTTGCCGGTGGTGAAAGTAAGAGGGATAGCCTCTACCCACTTGGTGAAGTATTCAGTGGTGGTGATAATGAATTTATGTCCGTTGGAAGATGAAGGGTGGATTTTCCCAATGAGATCGAGCCCCCACTGCGAGAAGGGCCATGGTGTAATAAATGGCTGCAATTCTTATGACGGTGCATGAATCTTGTCACCATGTTGCTAGCAAGGGATGCATTTCTTCACATAATTGTATGCATCTTCTTCCATTTTAGGCCAATAGTATCCTATTCTCAAAAAAATTTTAGCCAATGTGAGTCCACTTGAGTGTGCCCCACAGATGCCCTCATGTACTTCGCGTAATGCCCATTCGGCTTCTTGTTTATCTAAACACCTTAGGAGGGAACCATCAAAATGCCTTCTGAACAAGGTGTCTGCAAGGATGGTGTAACGGGCACATCGACGGATGAAAGTTTGTTGTTGGGTTTTGGTGAGATGTGGGGGAATGGTGTTGTCTTTGAGGAAAGCGAAGGTTTCTTGGTACCAAGGGGACTCTGGACCAACGAGAACACACACCATTTTAGATTCTGGTAGGTCGTATGCCGGTATAAACAATTGCTCGACCAAGAACTCGCACTTCTGACTATGTGCTGGCATTTGAAGGAGGGAGCCAATGGTGGCCATTGCATCTGCAGCCCTATTGTTTGTTCGTGGGATTTGATCAAACTTGATTGCCGTGAAATGTTGCTTAAGATCTTCAACCATGGTACGGTAGGGAAGGAGTTTATCATCTTTTGTCTGGTATTCATCATTGACTTGTTTTATGACGAGCTGGGAATCGCCATAGACTTGTAATTCCTTTATTTTCCAATGGATAGCCAAGCGTAAACCTGTGATGAGGGCCTCGTATTCTGCTATGTTATTAGTACATGCAAAGGCTATCTTGTATGATTTGGGGATGCCATCTCCTTGAGTTGTGACCAATAATATTCCTGCCCCCGATCCATTTTGAGTGTAGGAGCCATCAAAATACAATTTCCATGTGGAAGATGTGGTAACAGTCATAATGAACTCATCTGGTAATTCTGTGAGAAGAGGATGGTCGCTTGGAAGTGGAGCTTTAGCCAGTTGATCTGCAATGACTTGTCCCTTGATTGCTTTTCTGTCCACATATTCAATGTCAAACTCGCTTAAGAGCATGACCCATTTAGCCGTTCTACCAATGAGAGCAGCTTTTGACAGGAGATATTTAAGTGGATCAATTTTAGAAATTAATTTTGTCTTGTTGTTTAGCATATAGTGTCGTAGTTTCTGTGTGCTGAATACTAATGCCAAACATGCTCTTTCAATGGGGGTGTAGTTGAGTTCATATCCTACTAACGTCCGACTGATGTAGTAAATGGCATGTTCCTTCCCTTGATCATCTGTTTGCACCAGCAATGCCCCCAATGCCACTGTAGTAGCACATATGTACAAAATGAGGGGTTTTCCAGGGGTAGGTGGCATCAGAACTGGAGGTGATGCTAGATATTCTTTTAATTTTTCAAAGGCCTTTTGACAGAGGCAATCCCATTTGAATTTTGTGTCTTTTCGTAACAAATGTGCAAATGGATGGCACTTGTCGGCTAGCTGTGAAATGAAACGCCTGACAGACTGGAGTTTTCCCTGGAGACTACGTAGTTGTTTGAGAGTTTTTGGTGGAGGCATTTCCATAATAGCTTTTACTTTTGCGGGATCAACCTCAATGCCTCTGCGGGAAACAATGAATCCTAGTAGTTTTCCCGATGTGACGCCAAACACACACTTTTTAGGATTTAGGCGCAGCTTGTATTTTTCCAATCTTTCGAAGATCTGTTTTAGAATAGGGATGTGCTCTTGTCTTGTCGTGGATTTGCCTAGCAGATCATCCACATAGTCCTCCATAATTTTGTGCAAGAGGTCATGAAAAATTGTTGTCATTGCCCGTTGATACGTAGCTCCAGCATTTTTAAGGCCAAAAGGCATGACCCGGTAACTGAAAGTACCCCATGGTGTTGTGAATGCGGTTTTATGCTGATCCTCATCTGCTATCCTGATTTGGTTGTATCCAGAAAACCCATCCATTAGCGATAGCATTTCATTTCCTGCTGTAAGATCCACAATCATATCTATGTTTGGAAGCGGAAAATCGTCTTTAGGACAAGCTATATTTAGATCTCGAAAATCTGTGCAAATGCGGATGCCCCCAGCAGGTTTGCCGACAGGCACAATGTTGGAGACCCATTCAGCGTAGTCTATGGGTTTGATAAATTCTGCGTCTAACAACTTTTGAAGTTCTGCCTTGACCAAGAGAGCAATATGCGGGTGCATTTTGCGGAGTTTTTGTTTTACAGGTTTTGCATCTAGGCGGACGGCGAGATTGTGAACCACCAAGGCAGGATCCAACCCTGGCATATCGGAATAGGACCATGCAAAATTGATTTTAACCTCTGTAAGGAAGTTGATGAAGTCTTGTTTCTTGATTTCGGTGAGGGATTTGGCAATGAGCACATTTTTTGGAATGACTTCAGTGCCCATGTTGATGCTGTATGTTTCTTCTATCAACAAATTTGATTTGTCCTGTGGAAGATAACCAATGGTAGGGAGGTCAAATCCCTCATCATCAAGTGCCTTTTCCAGGTTTTTACTTTCAGATATGCCCTTTGTTTTTATTTCTTGTTCATCCAAAGGCGCCTCAGGGAGGTTTTCACCTAGGAAATCATATCTTTTTCTTTTATTATCTTTTTTGTGGATAAGGGTATTGACTTGACTACCAAAGTATCCCTTTTCGTGCAGTTGAATACCCTCAATTCTATTACCATCTTCCATATTTTGCGTTGTTAGGAGAGCAATGAGAGCATTATCGTCGACGCAAATATCTAAATTGGGTTTGTCTCGTTGGCCCCAGTCAATGAGTTCAGGATGGACAAGATGTAGCTCATGTGAAGTGGGAGGGGTTACGAGGGTGATGGTATTGATGTAAGCATCGAAGAAGGTATCTTTCTCGTATTCATAAGGCATTTCATGGAATTCCTCTTCGTCAGCACTTTCGATATCCAAAGAAGGACTAGAAGGGGCACCAGCGATGGTAATCTTAGGCACCGGGGTGTACCCCAAGCCTCTGTTGTATCTGTAGGAGATAGGATTTATGGGTGCTTTTCTTCCTTTCTCCTTTGGTCCCAGACCGTGTCCTTTGTAACCCATTTTTTCAACTATGGAAAATGCTTTTGGATACATTTCTTTGGATATTCTTGTTGGATCATCGTCCTCTTCCCGGTACAGCCATGAAGAAATATCTGCTTCGAGGTTCTCGTTATCAAGTGGGCCCCATTGCTGGAAGGTGGTGCTTTGGCATTGCATGACTATTTTCGGGTCCTTTTTTAGCTCTTTTGGTTTGCCAAATGACTTAGGAGAGAGAGGGAGGTTTCCTATTAATAAGATGTCCTCCAATTTGTATTCTCCACAGCCATTATCCAAGATCTTGATTTGATTATTTTGTTGGGATGATGTGGAGGCAACATTTGATGTGTCAGATGGAAGCGTTGGCGAAGGTCTATTTAGTGGGCAATGATATGGATGCTTCCCCTCTAATAGTTTGCAATATTGAAAAGGTTGGGGATCACCTTTGATAGTGATCACTCTTCCATTATAGGGGAATTTGATGCATTGGTGATAGGTGGAGGGTACGGCTTGCAAGGAATGAATCCATGGCCTCCCGAGGAGAATGTTGTAGGGGAGATCAAGATCTAGTACTTGGCAAGGGGTTTCAATTGTAATGGGGCCCACTTGAAGAGGTAAGGTGATCACGCCCTTTGAAATTCTTTCTGCATCATCATATGCCTTTATTGTGATCCTTCCTGATGTGTCTATCAGATCCTCAGAAAGTCCCAATTGTTTTATCAATTTGTATGTACACAGATTAAGCCCGGATCCACCGTCTATCAGGATTCGTTTGACTTTGTGCTTGTGGATGAGAGCTTCGATGTGCAAAGGTTTGTTATGGTCCTCATCTGCGGGAGCATCTTTGGAGTTAAATACAATGTGTTGTTGGGTAACAAGGTTTCCAATGAGGGTTTGAAATTGGGTGGCATTGATGTTATCAGGAATGCGTGATTGGAGAAGGGCTTGTTCCAAAATTTCTTTATGGATTGGAGAAGTCTTGAGAAGTTCCAAAATGGAGATCTGCGCGGGTGTCTTCCCAAGTTGATCAAGGAGGTCATATCGGTGGGTGGAAGACATGGGTGGAGGGTTTGGTGGGGGAGGAACTCCTTGGATGGTGACTCTTCCTCGGCGTGTAGTTGCATTACAGTCATTCTGGAAATGGGAGGTGGAAGGCGTGGCACCTTGAATGACTATTCTAGCTAGGTTTGGTCTACTTTGGGAAGGAGGATTAACTCCTTGGATGGTTATGACATTGACATGAGTGTCTACAGGTTCAATGCGACTTACTAAAAAATCAAAACCGGTTACGTGATTAGCATAGTCATAATCCATTACGTTAGATGATGAGCCTTTTCCTTTATCATGCTTTGGGAAGGGTTCTTGGTACATTTTGAGTTTGTCATTGTTATTACCAGGTTTTGCATTTGCTACCTCAATCTCACCTCTATCAATGAGATCTTGTATGTAGATCTTCAATTTCATACACTTTCATGTATCATGTCCCTTGATACGATGGTATTCACAATACTCATTTTCATTATACCATCTTGGCTTAGGTTGATTGGGATCAAACGGGCGAGTGATTGGAAAAACCACTATACCTGCTTGGACAAGTTTTTGAAACACCACTTCAATAGGCTCAGCAAGAGGAGTGAAATCTCTTGGAGTCCTGTTATTCGATCAGGGTGGTCATCCTTGGATTGAGACATTGTTGTGAATTTTTTGAGATTGATTTGAATTATTTTGATTGTTGAATTGATGAATATTGGTGGTGGACTTTGGGGGAGTGGCCACGGTTTGGACCCGCTTCACATCAGTTACACCATCATTGACCATGTTTTTATTTTTAGCCTAGAATTTTGGCTTGTCGTTATGATAAGAGGAAGAACTTTGTGATGACTTCTGGTAATGTTTCAAGGTTCCTTCCTCCAACAAAACACGTTCGAGGGTGAGGCCCTTATCGGTCAATTTTTGGAAGGATTTGATACATTGAGATATTAAAGGTCTTGAAAGTTCAAGCACCAATTTCTTTTGAAATAGTTCAATTTGATGTTGTTCTGGCATGTCCCACTGGAATTTTTTGATAAGATGTCGCCATCTTTGTAGGAAATTGGCAAAGGTTTCTCCAGGCCTTTGTTTTGTATTACATAGGTCCATCATAGAAACATCATTACCCATGTTGTATGCATAGTGGGCCACAAATTTTTCTGCCAAGTCTGGAAAAGAGACAATGGAACCTCATGGTAAAGATGACAACCATGCTAGGGCGTCTCCCATGAGACTCTTGGGAAAGAGTCTGCGAAGATAAAGGTCACTATAGGAGACTTCTTGGCATAAGATGTGGAATTCGCGGACATGGTCGCGGGGGTCTCCTTTGCCTTCATACTTGGTGAATTTAGGGATCTCAAATCCCGGGGGATACGGTGCAACTGATATAGATGGGTCATAAGGACAAGGGCAAAACTCTTCGAATGAGTAAGCTTTCCTTTTATTAGTCTTTTCTTTCATGTTTTTGATGATATTCTTCATGTCTTGAATTTCCTTGATGAGGTCTTGTTGTGGACTTTGATATTGATGAATTGTATCTGCTCCAAGCATTGGATGAACTAAAGAAGGTGCACCACCACCAATATATTGATATGACGAGGAAGTGGGAATGTGGGATGTGATGACCGATGTTGTTGGGGTTCGTGTGATAGTTGGTTGTGATCCGCCAACTGTTGTGACGGGATTGAATGCGGTCTGGATAAAATTTGCGACATTGTTGGGAGAAAGGGAAGTTTGTGGAATAGAAATATGTGGTCGAATAGAAGGAGGTGGTATAGAAGTTTGTTGGAGAATGGATGAGATTGGATTTGATAGTGGTATGGATGGTAAGGAGGAAGAAGGCGGGATGGAGATCATGGTGGGAGGTGTCGCGGGTAGCATTGATTGGGCTTGGATGATTGATGGGGCTGCAATTGATTGAGTTTGAATAGTAGGTGCAGCACTTTGTGTGGGAGCGAGATCTCCTTGTGGTTGTTGGATGAGAGCGGATCTATTAAATTCAGGTGGAAGTTGAGCTCCATGTTCAAGAAGAGTTTTCAGAAGTGCAGTAGGATTGTGTTTAATAAACTTTTCTATCATCTCTTGGTTATAAGAATCCGCTAGGAAAGTTTGCACTTCCGGACAAAGTTCATCTTGGTTAACCATGTCAAGATTTTGGCTTTGATCTTGATCGCTTGGTTGCCCACTTTGTGTATGATCTTGTGTGGGATCTTCATATAGGACACCAATGTCTGGCATGCCATATTGTTGATCAGTCATCTTTTTCTTTTGGGATTGAGTTGCGACCATACACGATATTTGTGATGAAAAGACTTAGGAAAAATGTGATGAAATGACTTAGAAAATTTGTGATGGAAGGATTTTAGAAACTTTTGATGAAAGGACTTAAGAAATTTGAGAATGAAAGGATTTAAGAAATTTGTGATGAAAGGACTTAAGAAATTTGAGGATGAAAAGAATTAAGAAATTTGTGATGAAAGGACTTAAGAAATTTGTGATGAAAGGACTTAAGAAATTTGAGGATGAAAAGAATTAAGAAATTTGTGATGAAAGGACTTAAGAAATTTGTGATGAAAGGACTTAAGAAATTTGTGATTAAAGGACTTAAGAAATTTGAGGATGAAAGGACTTAAGAAATTTGTGATGAAAGGACTTAAGAAATTTGAGGATGAAAGGACTTAAGAAATTTGTGGATGAAAGAACTTAAGAAATTTGTGATGAAAGGACTTTTGGGGATGAAAGGCCTTAAGAAATTTGTGATGAAAGGAATTAAGAAATTTGAGGATGAAAGGACTTAAGAAATTTGTGGATGAAAAAAAAAAAAAACTTAAGAAATTTGTGATGAAAGGACTTAAGAAATTTGAAGATGAAAGGACTTAAGAAATTTGTGGTGAAAGGACTTAAGAAATTTGTGGATGAAAGAACTTAAGAAATTTGAGGATGAAAGGACTTAAGAAATTTGAGGATGATTGATGAAGAAGGTATGGTAGTGATGATTTAGAAGAAAACTTGATGACTAGGTTGTCTTTGGCATGAACATGAAGGATCTATTTAAATGGCAAGTTGTATGAAGGGATATGACCACCCTGATTTGGATGATAGTAGGTGTTTCAAGGGACAAACTTGAATGTTGATGTAGAGGATAAACTCTTAGCTTCTCTCTTAGGCTTATGAAAAATGGGACGGACGGAGTTTTGACGCAATTTTGAACTTGGTGTGGGTAATAACTTAGACAATTTGTTTGTGTCTTGACAAATATTTTTGCAAAGTTTTTTGGGGATAGTGATGTGTTTTTAGTCTACTCTTGGCAAGTATGTATCAAACAAAGCAAACACAATGATTAAATGCATATTATCTCAAAGACACTCATGCTCATATACATCATTCTTAAGGCTCACAAGGACAATAGTCATTGAATCCCAATTGGTTTCCCATCTACGCTTACCCAGAGCGGACACTTAGATGCTTGACCCCACTGGCTCCCCTCCACGGCACTCACTTCTCGGGGCAGCCAAGCATCAATTCCCATGAAAACTCCTCATGGCGAACTTTGTGTCTCTACTAAGGGTCGTAAGAATATGGGCCGCTTCAGAGGTCCAACCTCCTGCACCAATGACTAGAGGTTTTTTGGCCACTATGAACAAGGTGTTTAGTAAGTCTTCCCGTTAGGAGCTACCCTTCGAAGTTGCACAAGCGCAATTGAGGCCTATAGCCCAACGAAGCACCAAGAACTTAGTAGTCATGCAAGCATGATTGAGATCTCTAGGATCCTACTAAGCACCCAATGTGAGAGTGAACTCTCATATAGCCCCAACCATTAACCCTTTCATAGTCAATGGCCTATTTATTATAGTGAGTTGGGAACCCCAGGTCCGGGTGTACTCACTTGGGTCGTTCCCCTCTTACCTTCTCAAAGAGAAAGTTGGGAGGGCAGGCCCGCTAGAGATAAACACACAATCAAACAAGAAAAGGTTGGAGGGTCTAGATTTCTGATCGTCTAATAAGACGAGAGCATACTTTCCTACCTTTACGCTTTTCTTAAAGACACATAAGACAATGGTTCATTCCATTTTAATTAATATCTAGGTGCCTAATTTAAATAAATGCACAATATTTGGTTGAATCAGCTAGGCAACCTGCAAAACCACTTGATTAGTAGTTTGAAAAAATAGTCTTCAACAAGTGTCCTGCAAAACAACTTGATTAGTAGTTTGGAAAAATAGTCTTCAACAAGCATCCTGCAAAAAATCAACAAAATGACAAAAATATTAATTTTTTTTATTTTTTGGGAATAAATAGAAAAACATGAATAAAAACTTTTTTACTAATGACAAATGTGGATTTGAAGAAAGCTTTGATGGGTAAATGGGGTTTGACTAGGTTTTTACCACTTTCTGAGGGAGATGCAAGCGAAAAAATGGGGATTTTGGAGGAGAGATGAAGGAATGGGAAAATTTGTCCAAGAGGGACAAAGAAGCAAAAGTTGAAGATGGATAATTTGGGAAAAATTTGGAGGTGATTGGATGAAAAGGGAAGAAGTTATGACAAACCCTAAAAATAGAGAAATATGGGATTTTGGGCTTCAAAAAGTGGATTTTTGAGATAAGGCCTCCAAGGAAGAAAATGTGGAAAATGGCAATGTAGAGAATATGGTGAAGTTTGAAGGGTAATGGAGTCAAGATAAAGAAGATATGGCAAAAAAATGGAATAGAAACCCTAAATTTAACAGAATAGATACCCTAAATTTAACAAAATAGAAAACCTAGATTTAACAGAGCAGACAGAAACCCTATATTTAATAGAGCAAAAACCCTAAATTTAACAAAACAGAAACCCTAGATTTAACAGAGCAGACAGAAACTCTAGATTTAATAGAGAAAATTGTCGCACTAAACAAAATAGAATAAAAATGTCAAAGGTCCGGATTTCTGATTGTCCAGATAGACAAGAGCGTACTCTCCTACTTTCACACTTTCCTGCGGGTGGACAGATTATATTTAAACAGAGCAGATAACAGGAAATAAATAAATAAAATGTAGACTACAGTTAGCGCCTACAATTTTCAGACAGGTTAACAAAGCAGACAGTAGCACTACACAGATAGAAAAGTGTCAAAGGTCTGGATTTCTGATTGTCTACATAGACAAGAGCATACTCTCCTATTTTCACACTTTCCTGCGGTCAGAGCATACAGTCGTGCTAAACAGAATAGAAAAGTGAAAAGTCTGGATTTTTGATTGTCTATATAGACAAGAGCATACTCTCCTATTTTCGCACAGATTATACTAAAATAGAACAGACAACAAATCAAATAACAAATCAGATAACAGAGTTGTCGTGTTGCAACAGAAACAGAGAAAAAAAGAAGAAAGAAACAGAACAGAATAAGGAGGAGCTATCGCGCAGAAATGCAGAGCCACGATTCTGGAACCTGCGAAAAAGATATATATATATTTTTATTTTTATTTTCTGCAGTCACGCTATTCTGGAACCTGTGTCTCACAACTCACAAAAACCTTAAAAAAAATAATAACATTAGTTCTCAGGGACGTGAGTCCCAC
Source organism: Cryptomeria japonica (assembly GCF_030272615.1). NCBI lineage: Eukaryota > Viridiplantae > Streptophyta > Pinopsida > Cupressales > Cupressaceae > Cryptomeria > Cryptomeria japonica. The sequence goes on from NC_081414.1 coordinate 530,579,824, forward strand.
CGGGCGTGCCAAAATGAAGAGGGAAAAATAGATTTGAAAGGTAAACTGATCAAAACATAACGAAATAAACATACAGAATGCTAAAATATCATAAAAAGACTATTTCACCTTGCTATTTTACCTTCTCCTTCGGATTGAGCTTGATGAAGTGAAGGCGCCCCTTGCTAATGCTCCACTTGATGTGCTCCTTTGGTTGCTGGATGTGGATGGCTCTCCAATATTGTGCACAAATGATAAGGATGAGATGATCAAGTTGCCAAGATGATTTCCTGGGCTCAAAAGGGCAGCATAAGCTTACTGAATTTCAAGATGATTTGAATGAAGGGATGGAACCCTATTTTATAGGAAGAGGAGAGGAAAACGGATGGCTAGGATGAATTCGAGATGAAGGGCTAAGATTTACTTGTGAGGTCACACAAGGTCCAAGAGAGGGTGTGGAGACCAAGAAATATGCCTTAAAGGCATTTCGTATCTCCACACTCTACAAGATGCATTGGAAGAATTAAAAATTTTCCAAAAATGGATATTATGGGGATTAGAAGAATAAAAAGGAATTAAAAATTCCTTGGGAGAGGGAAATGCCTAGAGGAATGTAAGATTTCGAAAATCTTACATTCATCTAGAAAAAGAGCATTTAAAGCTAGTGGTTGGATGAAAGGACAAAGAGTTGACTTTGTGGCTAATCATGATGATTAGCCATTAACGACTCATTAGGAGGGGGATTAGAGGAAATGTTAGGTGGGATTTATACTTGTAGGAGAATTTGACTAAAAGAATAATGTTAAGTGAGTTTAGGGAGTTTCTAGAAGAATTTATTAGGTTAATGATGAATTAAGAAGATGATTTGTAGGAATCATGTAGGTTAACTAATTAATTGAAATTAATTAGCTAAGAGGAAGATTTGTGAGAATTTGATTTTTTAGAACAATAAAGAAAGGGATTGATTTATTAAATAAATCAATCATATGCTATAGTGACAATATTAATTATATTTAATTAATATTGAGAAGAATTTTAATTAACATAATTAATTAATTAATTATGTGAGGAATTAAAAAATAATTAAAATAATTATTTTTAAGTGTCTACATCAGTCACTTCAGAAACAGCTAGAGGATGCACAAGCTTTTGTTAAATTACAGGCAGAAGAGTTGAGTAAACTCAAGGCAGAGGCAAAACAGATAGTTGCTACTTCAGAACCTTGTCTGACGGTCAAAGAACATGAAAAGCTTGTAAAGAAACTAAAACAGCATTGGGTTCAGGAGGTTACTAGCAATCTACAAAAACTACTTCCTTCATCTGGTTTGTATTTATATTCTTTCTTTTGCATGAGGACATGCAAAACCCTCAGCTGGGGGGAATGATGAGGCTAGGATGTGTTATTTCTTTTACCCTTAATTTGCCACTATTTGTCATTCCTGTCACCATTTGGTAAGGAAGGAAAGAGGGAATTCAATAAATATGAAAGAAAAGTCAAAACCAAAATTATGAGTGAAAACCGTGGTTATTTATTGACTCGATTGTTTAATTGCCATAACAGGGGATCTATAGGTGGACAGGTACTTGGAAGAAAGGATTTCTTGGCACATGGATCATGTGAATGAGAGAATGACATGAAAGTGATCTATTTTTGACAAATAGTTTTGGTATAATCTTGAAATGGCATAGACTTGTTGAAGTTGTTATATTGTTTTGATTCAGTGGCTTGCGGCCCTAGATTAGTTGATGGCTATCATATTATTGTGTATAAAACAAGTTTCATGGTTACAATCCCGTAATCAGTTAGAGACAATATTAGTAAGTAGTGTTATATAAAAATGTATGGGATTGTTCAAAAGGATAACCAGATAATATATGAAAAACATTGTTGTTCCAATATTATTCTCTGATTGTGAATGCATGGTTTGAAGTAACAAGCGTTGATAGTTTCAGCACTTGGTGACCGAGAAGGTAGGGCCCCCTTGCTCGTGTTATCAGGTGACTTCGTTATAAGTGTGAAGTGAGTAATTTTATGTTCTGTTCACGTGATTTGTGTTTATTGTTTATAATGATAATTGTGTGATTCCATAAACAACTTAGTTTAGATTCAATGTAGTATTGTTTGAAGGAACTGTGAGTTTGCAAAATATTTAATAATCCACACAGCAGGACATCTTTTTGTTTGATTTGTAATTCACAAGTCTAATCAGAAATTGTAGGATAAGGAAAATATCTCAGTTCTATATTCATGTTTGATCTGACTAAATAAGTTGTGATTCATAATTTGAAGGCTCAAACAAATATGTGTTTGCTGTGACAAAAATGTGTTTAATCCGATAAGTTATGATTTCATAATTCGGTATTCTTACATACTGTTCCACTTCCTGTCACTACCGTGACATGAAGCAAAACCATTTTATTTTCACTCCTAGATTGCTAAGCAAAACACAGTTGAATGTTCTAAATTGGTGTTTATAAGGTAGGTGTTTAAGTAAAGAGACTTGATTGAAAGTGTGTGACTTAAGTTTAAATGTTTTTAAGTGTGAGATTTAATTTGTTAGTGACTGAGCCTTAGATTTGTTCTTGGAATAAGCGTGTAAATTAGAAATGCATTCATAATCACTTAACATACTATCTTCATCCCTTGAGCAAATAGCCGCTATACCTCTCATCAGTTTACGAATCCCGGATTGACACTTTTAGGTGTAACTGAGGGTGTTTGCATCAAATTAGTCCTAAGTTAATCCAAAGAATCAGACCACAGTTTTACCCTACAATTTGGTGCGATGAAAGGAAGAAAATTCTTGTTTCTCTGCTATGATTATAGATAGTTCCTAGAATGTTATAAGAAATGTATGGATTTAGATGTATCTTGCCAATGGATAATGGCATTCGAAGAGGATTTAGCAATAATGTTTCAATTATTTGTGAAAAGATTCATATGTGCAATTTGATATTTGTTAAATGAGTTTAAGGGGTAACACGTGTTGCATGTTTTCCGTCTATCCTTACGACTTCTAGGAGTAAGTCGGGACCTAGGGGGGAGGATGTAGTACCCCTGCCCTAATCAGATTTTAAAACCCGATTTGACCTTGGTTGACTTTTTAAATGGCCTTCTTGGATGGTTGATTTACCATGTTGTAATTTTATAGTCAGATATTATGATTATTGTGTACCTGTAAATGTTGATTTTGCATTGATTCTTATGTAAGATTAGTTGTTCTTCCGATTTGTGTTATTAATCTTGGGCTAACACTTTAATCAAATATATCTGTATGCATGTGTGGCTCATGGTTGCAGGAGATTGCACATACATTACTGCATAGGTACAAGGTTCGTCTCCACCTAGATTCGTAGGTTTGAGTGTACCTCATTGGTCCTAAGAGATTGGATTAGGTAGTCATAAGACCCTCTTTTTACCCTAGTCGTGCTCAAGTGTGCGTCATGAGTCGTCTGTCAGTTTCCCCTTTGGTTGGGTATGTGGGTCGTGTATCTGGTTGGCTTTCTTGGGTTGCGTGTTTTATGTATGGTAAAATTGATTATTTAATCTTGAGTATTTAATCACATTGAATGTCTTTTTACACATTAGTAAATTAAGGGACTAAATTAAATAGGACCCCTTTTTTGTGTGATCAATCATTAATTAGAATTTCTCAATTCCTGTTTGTAGCAAGTTCGATTAAATGGTTATTTTAAATGATGAATTAATTAAGTTTGTGCATTTTGAAACGAAAGGTTAAATTGTATTAGAAAATAGAAATAATTTACCCTCTTTGGCATTTTGAAATAAAAATGCTAGTTTTAACTAAATTAAGAAAAGCATTTTTTAGAAGAAAAGCAAGTCTTTGCATGTTTGAATTGTTGGGAAAAATGATTTTTCATTTTATTTGGGAAAGAGTATTTTATATCCAAAAATTTGAATTTTGGTCAAAACTTTTCCATTTAACCTAGGTTTGGAAAATATTTTTGGGGAAAGTTATTTTGGGGATGAAAATTTTGGGCTTTTGGGGAGGAAGGATTTTCTTGAGCTTGCAGGTTGGGCTCTTCATCAAATCTTGCCAGGATTGTTGAATAAGGTAGGATTCTTGTTTATCTCTTTGGTTTCTTTGCTAAAAAGAGATTGTATTGATTTTGAAAGTTTCTGGTTGTGTTTGTTGATAATCTCATATATTTGGGGAAAAATGGAAGACTTTTAATGAAATCTCCAATTCAAACCCTCCTGGATTCCTTTCCAAACCCCCAGATTAAAATTTTGGTTGTTCAAATTGTTTTTTTTTAATCAAAATTGTGTTTGGTTGTTCTCAATAAAATTTTGTTTTAAACTCCATTGAATGTTTTCAGATTCAAGTTTTAATTTGAGAAATTAGTTTATTTTGGGCAAGATTGGTTGAATGGATTGGATAAATATGTGTAATCCATCCTATTTGCGAAATATGGTTTTAGGTTGGAAAAAATTGCCTATTCTGAGAGGTTATTCAACAATTTTTTAAATATTTGATAACCATGTATATTCTAGAAATTGTTTTAGTCTCGGTCTGAGACTGTGAATTAAACTGGGGTTTTTTATTCCATTTTAAAGTTTATAAAAAATATATATATATAAAATTATTGCTAAGGCGGCTTTGGGTTTTGGAGGGCGGGGGAGCCAAGCCTAAACCTGTGCCCCCTCCCATGGTTCGTAGTCATTGGAGGTCTACGACCATAGTGTGGCCACAAAGGCATGCGACCACAATGTGGCCGCAGAGGCATGCGCCCACATTGTGGACGTAGCCGCATCCATAGTGTGGATGTAGCAGTCTACGTCCACAATGTGATCGCAGCCTCCGTGATGAGGGCACAACCTCCACTCCCGTGAAAAGGATGTGGACCCCGTGGTGTTCTTTTTTATTTAAAATAAAAAAAAAATTATCGCAGTTTATAATTTTGGTTAATTTAAAAGTTTTTAATATTATTTATTAAAAGGTTTTAAATAGAATTTTGTTAATTATTAATTATTAATTAGTATATATTTAATTAATTGTAACAATTAATAAAATATATTAGTTAATATTTAATTCATATTTCATTTTGTAAATTTATATCTATGAAAGGGCATTACCTGATTTTGAAAAGGTTAAATTAGGTATTTCTATTTGAGGGAAATAGAAATGTATATCTATCTTAATTTCTTTTAATGTATATTTCCATATTCTGGAAAGTGTATCTTGGTTTTGGAAAAGATATGTTTAGATCAATTGATTCGAACAAGTATGGAATGATGTTTTATTTTGAAAAATAAATATCATATTTTAGTGGATTAATGTATATTTGATTATATCTTGTGTTTTGCATATATTATAATTTCATAAATGTGATTTTGGTTTGAAAACACATGAGGAAGTATTTATATTATTTTAATGATGCAAAATGAATTTTAGTGAGCTAGTAAACCATGAGCGACATGTACCTAGACAAAGTAGACAAATTGCAATCTAATTAGATCTATTAGAAAATTGGATCGATTGTAGTGTTTAAACAATATGGAGGAAGATTGTCATTTTTTATTTATGTCTATGCATGTTTAATTTTATGTATTCACATCTGATTAAGAATGGCAAGTCCTTGATTGTGATTGTTAGATATTGTCGTATGTTGATTTGGGTACCTGCTTATGTCCTTGATCTCGAGTATTGACTATTTTCATGTGATGGTTTTGTATTCGGTCATGTCCTTTATGCGAGTGTTAAAATGTTGGTATATGGTTGACCATAGGTGGTCATGTCACTAGTCATAGTACCATCAGTCAATGCACCTCGTTTGAAGACTTGTTTGGCTGAGTGGGTATTCCCATTGTATTGAACTCCGTATACCTGTCCTGGTGTATTCCTTGGTTTAGGAGTTCATATGATTTTGATCTAGTGTTATATGGGATAGTGGCTTCCGAGTGGGGGTCGTGCCCAAAGTGGTAATTGTGCTTCTAAATAAGTGATAACCTAATAGCATATTAGAGAATTTAGTTAATCAAAACACTAAGTAGGGTAATTGTGCCTCACGCATGGGATGAGTGCTAGTACAGACTCGGCATGCAATGAGAAGGCCTGAAATGGAAAACCAGCAACCTTGTCTCCATGAAAGGATGTGTTGGGTCCACATGGGACTTGGATGGGTCATAGGTTCGGGATAGGTTTTCAGGGTAACCCAGTAGATGTGGTCAGAACCTATGGAGGCCTACCAGGGTAGCCATACCAAGTTATGTGATGACACTTGTCCCTTACATTCAATAGTGTGTAGTTTGTGTGGTCTTTGTTAGAAATATTGTTGTGGAGTCATATCTGGTGTTTTTGCCCTTGTGAGAACTTGTTATTCATGTTAGACCATGGGTTGTTTATGATTGGCTGTGAAGACTTAGTTTCGTGGGTGCTCCAGTTGATCTTTGTATTTGCTTCTTATCATGTTAAGATGGATCATTTTCCTTTCTTTGGGATCATTCATGTATCTATTGGACCGATGTGGTCGTATGTATTATTGGTTTATGTACACCTGTATGGTAGGATGTAAATGATGCGAACCTTATGTATTCTTCACCCTATTATTTATTAGAGGGGTCTTGCAGTTGAGCAGACCCAGATATGTAGCCCACTAGGGGTGAACTCCGATATCAATTTGGTGTTATGTGGTATTTGTGTTCATCTGTTTCCTCTTTATTTAGCATGTATGGATGGCATTAAGGTTAATATGTATAATGTGGATTAGATGATGTTAGTCTTAAATACATGTATGTAGTCATCTTATTAAATGCAGTAATTTGGATCATGAAACATTTAGGTTGATATCATGGAAAGTATTCATTAGTTTATAATGCAATTAAAGCATGTAAGGAAATTAGATGCATGACATATGTTCTATTATAAGTTTGAACTAAATGTATGGTTAAATTGTAATGGATGAACTTAATCATGTTATCTATATTTTTAACTTACTGAAAGAATTTATCCTTGTTTAAAGCATTATCATGTCATTAAGTTAATTAACTTAATTGGGTTAATTAGCTTGAGCTGAGTTAAGTGTTGAATCAAGTAATCACCTTGGGAAACTCTTTAGGTTCTATTTAAGTATTTCGTTGTGTAATCTGAACTTAATGATAATTCAATGTGTCATTATTTTGTTTTAACTTTTAAAAAATAAAGTTTGCACTCTATTCTTGTGTTTTAGCTTTATCCCTTCGAGGTTTCCTGGTGGGGCATTACATGTCATCTCCCAATAATATCAGTCAGCTACGCTCACTTCAAGAAAAAATGCAATCTATCTATAGATTTATCTCACAATTAGCTGACTAATGTCATCCTTTTTCACACCTATTGCACAAAAATGTACCTTTCAAGTGAGATGACAAGTGTGAAGAAGCTTTCCAAATGTTGAAGGAGTATTTGATGAATCCACCATTTCTAATTCCTCCTATTGAAGTAAAGCCCTTTTTTCTCTATATATCAGCTACGCAATCATCTCTTGGTTCTCTCTTATCCCAAGAAGACTTTGAAGGGAAAGAAAGGGCAATTTATTATATCAACAGGTTTCTTGTGGGCTATGAACAAAAATACACTCGAGTTGAGCGAGCATGTTTGGATGTAGTTTTTGCATCTCAAAAATTGTGCTACTCTATGCTAACTCATCTAATAAAACTTGTAGCTAAGATAGATCTTTTAAAGGATTTTCTTAGAAAGGCAGATTTGACACGAAGATTGGAAAATTGGGTTCAAATTCTCAATGAGTTTGATATACAATATGTGGATCGGAAAGCTATCAAAGGTCAAGTAATTATAGATAAATTACAAAAGGTGCCTATAGTAGATAATCAACCATTACATTCAAAATTTACAGATGATTCAATCCTTACAATCAAAGATCATACATGGAAACTTTATTTTGATGGATCATATACTCAACATAGATTAGGAGCTAGAATCTTATTTGTTACACCACAAGGAGACACCATACCAAAATCATACCGATTGTTATTTCCTTGCACAAATAATATGGTTGAGTATGAATCATTGGTAACAAGAATAAAAATGGCAGTAGAATGGAAAATAACAGAACTAAATGTTTATGGAGGTTATCAATTGGCTATAAATCAAGTGAATGATGATTATCAGACTAAGGATGAAAATTTAATGCCATAGAAGCATATGATAGATGACTTCAAGAAATATTTTATCTTCATTCACTTTGAGAAAGTGCCTCGATTGGAAAATAAATAAGTTGATGCTATGGAAACCATTGCATCTCTCCTTAAGATACCTGAAAAGCATGCACACTATGAGTTTTTGGTTGAACAATTATACACTCCTATATATGAAGATCTACAATATCATGTTATATGTCATTTGATTGGACTAGATTCTCCCTTATATAGTGGCATTTATACCTATTTAAAAACAATACCTTCCCTCCTAGTTTATCCAATAATCAAAAGAGAACCTTCATCCATAATGCCTCTTGCTACACCATCATTCCTAACACCCTATATTGACGAGGTCTTGAAAATACCCTCCTCGGGTGTTTGGAACATGAAGAATATCATACTACCTTGAGAGAAGTTCATGAAGGACTCTGTGGGACTCACTCTAGTGGTCCTACTTTGGTTAAGAAGCCCATTCATGTAGGATATTATCAACCAACAATGGAGATAGATGCACATTAATGTTTTAGAAAATGTAAGAAGTGCCAAATTCACGGTAATCTGATACATGCACCAACACAAGAGATGCAACCTTTAGCAACTCCATTGCCCTTTTGTCACTGGGGACATGACCTCATGGGTAGGATCTGTATACACATAAAAATGGCTATGAGCGATTAAATAAATATTATATATTTATTTAATAATTATTCTTCTATTAAATAGTTAATTTGAAAAGATTAATTTATTTAATTCATTTCGTGTCTTTCTATTAATTAATTCAGCTATCTTATTCCTCCAATTAATTAAATATCTCCTTCAGTCAATTAAATATCTAATATTTAATAGTTATTCTTCTATCCTATAGTCTCAAATATTAAATAATTTCTTAAATTATTTAATCTTTCTTTTCCAACTCATTCTTCCATCTCCACTTCATCTTCCCTTTGCTAACTCATCCATCATGTGGCTAAGAAAATTAGTATTTCTTAAATATTAATTCATCATTTATCTCCAACTTCCAAATTCAATGAATATTGTGTACGTACACATATTTCATAGTCATCTTCTATATTATCTCCAACATCCCTATATCTTAGGAAGGACTTGATTCCACTTGTCCTCTCATGCCTAAATTTTCTCCAACCATCGCTAGACTGCCTCAGTCAGCAACCCAGTTAAGGTGAGATGAGTGACCCTTGTCTTCTCCTTCCCCCTTTCTCTCAACCTTCACCTTTGCTCACAGTCATCCAAATCTGTAGATTTGATCATGACCTTTGATCTAAGCTACATCATCTCATCCTCTCAAGGTCTATAAAATCAAGAGCTTCAGTTGAGAGAGAGTTAGACTTCAAGTGCATTTTCAAGAAAATCATTTATAAAACTTATGCATCCATGAGTTTTAATCTTGAAGCAATTTAGCATAATCATTTTAGCATAACCATTTTAGAATAATCATGTAGTATTGCATATCATAGCACTTGTGAACTATCAGTTATCCATCCATTCTTCATATGCCATCTTGGAAGCTATCAGTGCATTGACTGAGAGCAAACCATCTGCAACCAGGAACAGTGGAGTTAGGACACAATGAGACATAAATCATGAAGGTAATATTAGTATTTTTATTTTATATGTATTTCATGCAGTTTCATTGGTTGAGTTTGGATTTCCTGTAGCATTTCCATTGGTATTTTGTGAAACTAACTTGTTGCAGGTAGCATTTTGAGGATGAAATTCAAGTCGACACATTCTAGCGCCCACTGTGGGGCTCATGGACCTCGCCTATACCTTTAAAAATCTCACAAAAGTAAAATTAATGCATTTGTAATCCAGATTCACACATGTGTGAATTCTGATAGCGCTTTTTCTTGATAGGTTAGCGCATTTGCATCTTAGGTTAACACATTTACATCTTAGGTTAACGCATATGCCATTCAGGTTAGCGCTTTTGTCTGAAAATCTGTGCATTTGCATTACAGGTTAACGCTTTTGTCTGCCAGGCTAGTGCATTTATTAAAGAAATCACGCTTTTGAGTCCACAAAGCAACGTTTTTGTAGTGCAGATTAGTGCTTTTGCTCTATAGATTAGCACTTTTGAGGTGAAAGATAGCGCATATGTTAGAATAGCGCTTTTGTTTGAAACTAACAAAATTTTCTTGCAGGTTTGAATGTCCAAGAAATTAATTTTTTCAAACTACTAACATGCATATGCAAGATGGTGTTTAAGGAAAAATTTATGCATTTCCTCACCTAGTTTATTAAAAGCCTTATTTTGGGAAGTAATATATCATGTCTTTCTTATTTAGTCTAACTAAGAGGATAAATTGACAGCATGCAACTTGCATTTTTAGTAACTTCTCTAAAATAGTTGCATGTAGACTTTTAAAAAGGCTAAAATAAACACCATGCTTGTTGGAGCAACATCTCCAAATAGAGCATAGATCACATTCCTATGGAAAGTTAAAAATAACACTTATATTTTGTGTCTCGAAAGTGGTAGGTATATGCTCTCCCCTTAATTGGGTGATCAAAAAGCCAAACCCACTCTTTTATGCTTTCTTTACTTTCAAGCAATTAATTCCTTTAGAGGTCCTACCTTCCCGAGCTGCCTTGAGGGGGCCAGTGAGAGGGGAACGACATAAAGTGTAAACGGGCTAATGCCAAGTCCTTCCAATCCACTCTAAATAAATCATGTTTGTGACAAAAGTCCCAAACAACATGTGCTGATAAGTTCATACCGACACTATGTTTCCCCATAAACCCTATGGAGCATAACCTCTATAGGTTGGGAACCTTCTGTATTTACAGAGTTGAAAGTGTCGTATGTATGGCCACATGACTAAAGCCTTTATTAAAAACAACTTGTACTAGTTGTCAAAATCCTTCTAGTTATTGGCATAGGAGGTCGGACCTCTGAAACCGCTCACACATACGGTTCTTAGTAGAGATACAAAGTTTTCCATGAGGAGTTTTCATGGAAACTAGTGCTTGGCTGCCCCAAAGAAGTGAGTGTCGAGGGTGGAGCCAGTGGATTCAAGCATCTAAATATCCACTTTGAATAGTGTAGCCTCGAGGGAAACCCCATGTGAGATTCAACAACTATTGTCTCAGTCTGCCATAAGATTTTTACTTGCTTGTGCATTTTTGTTTATTAAACATTGTGTCTTCTATGTCTATAACATGTTCCAAATGGTCAAAAAATAAAAATTGAAGGAAATTATCATCTACGAATGAGCAAAAATCCAACAAATTGTTGGAAAGATTGATCAAAAGGGTAATACAAAAAGATTTCCAACATTTGAAATACCAGATCAAACTAAACTATCAAAATATCAGTATCGAAATAATTCTTGAAGTAGATTTGTCTCTAAACTATCACGTATTTTCAAACTAGCTCAACAACTGGGTCACTAATCCAACACGTTATTCCTGAAAGGTTTCTATAAGCATAAACATTCAACAAGCTATTGATTCAAACATCTTAAGTACAAAAAATCAACATCGTTGTCAAGTCTCTCATCAGGATAATCAAATCCTGTATGATGAAACTTGATCAATCTATACTAGGTTCATAATATTGGATATATCTTTCCTATTTTGAACCTAGGTTATATCAAAATCATAATCGCACCAACATTGTAATCAAACAAACTTGTAAATTGTCAAATGCTTTTATGGCTTTTAAGTATCACCTTAAGAAAAGAAAACCCAGTTATAAAGCTACTCAAAAAAGAATAAGATTCTTGTATATCAATCGCAAGTTCTTATTAAAACATAGGACATTCCTACACCGTTTTGGTCACTACTTATGTGGTTGCGGTGCAGAGTTTGACAAAGAAATTTTACAAGGACGTTCTTTTCAACAAAGAGACGCTTTATCACAATGAACATACATTAGCGGTAAAATTAACATAGCATATCTACCTAAACCAATAATCACCTATTGACTTTGTCCTTTGGAATTTCAAAAATCTTGAAATAATCACATGCCCGTTTGGACTAGAGCTCAATATGAACAATTGAGAAAACAACAAATGGAGGAAGAAGATAATCCTACATTCCAAACTTTTGGGTTTACCGCTATTGACGAAGAAGCATTCAATAGCACCATTAGAGACCTTGAGCAAGATTTCAAATTTGATAGGATAATGGAAAAATTGTTAGCAAAGCAAAAAGAGAAATATCTCTTGATGTTGGCAAAATCTGGAGCTAAACTACCACAAGACTTTAACATAGAAAGCTTGAAACAAGATGTGGAGGCAAGTAACATCCAAAACACAAATGATCCAAACAATGAAGATTTGAATAAATAAAGTCATGAAGAAACAAGGAAAGAAAGGGATGACACAAGAAAAGAGTGTAGGGATAAAAGAGCTCACGAAGAAATAAGGAGAAACTATGTGGATAATCCATTGTTAAACCTTACTCAACAAATGAAAACTCTACAACAACAGATACAAGACATGCAAAATGGAACAACCTCCAAGAAGTATTCATTAGAAGATATATGCCCATATCCTTTCGATAAGAATTTGAATATGCTACCATTTCCGCAACATTGTGAGATTCCTATATATGACAAATACGATGGAAAATTCGATCCTCGGGATCACATTAGGGAGTTTTGTACTATGAGCATGGAATTTTCTCACGATGAAACTTACCTTATGCGTCTTTTTCCTAGGAGTTTAAATGGACAATCAATAGTGTGGTTTTCAATATTACTATCCGGAATCAAATCTTTTGAAGAACTTGTGAATATATTTATTTCACAATACTCCTACAATATAAGGAATGAGATAACAATGTTGGATATATGCAATGTTAAACAAAATAATGGTGAATCTTTTATTATCTTCTTACAACGATGGAAATGCATGTTTAATAGGTACCCCCGAGATGTACCTGATCAAGAAAAATGGACATATTCATTGATAATCTTATTAGTGAAATGAGTTATCGACTAAGAATGCAATGTCCTCCCTCTTTTGCCAAAATGATCGAGAATGGTCTGAAAATAGATAACGCAATGGTAAAGAAAGGAGAGTAAAACTTTACAATAATTCCTACAACAACAACAATGACAAACCAAAGTTCTGGTCAAAGAATAGGAATGTCAGCAATGGAGGAAATGACGATAATAGTGCTACAAAACAACAACAACCAATCTTTAATCTATCAAGTCAAATCCCAAGCAATAGCAATCTAGAAAACAATAAAGCCAAGTCCTTCTTCTCCAATCCTCATAGGAAATTCACAAACATTGGAGAACCTTTGGAATCAGCTCTAAAAACTCTGCTTGCCAACAAATTGATTGTTTTACCAGAAGCAAGAAGTTATGAACCACCAGTCAAGCCAAATTGGTGGAATGACAATCATTTTTGCAATTACCATCGGAATAAAGGACATCAAACAAATGATTGTCAGATATTGAAACACCTTATCCAAGATCTAATCAATAATGGAACCATCATAGTGGCATAGCCATAAGACAAATGAATCACACCTAGCTTTCAAAACTCCACTTCTGAATTATGACAAAAGTGAACCATCCCAATTAAAAGATAACAAAGGAAAAGCCAAAGTGAATTACAATTATACATATGATGATGTGGTAAATGTTATCATTGTTAAAGATAATCCATCTTCAGAGCCAATCAATGTTATTATGAGAAGCAAAGCAAAGGTTACCTTTTCAGGTATAACAAAAGACCTAACATCCACTTCACAACAATACAATTTAGTAGAGCAATTACAAAGAATACCCGCTCAAATATCAATTCTGGAACTTCTCAAGGTTTCACCTATGCATAAGGAAATTTTGGAGAAAGCTTTAGTGGAAATAATAGTTTCAAAAGATTTGGATATAGATCAGTTCCAAAACATGGTAGGACACCTTATAGCTCCTCATTGCTTATCATTTTCTGAAAATGATGACGCATCCTTGCAACATCCTCACAATGCTCCCTTACATGTTGAACTCACCATCAATAGAACTTGTGTCAAATGTGTACTCATAGATGGAGGAGCTGGATTAAACATTTGTGCATTAAGTTTGATAAAAGCTTTGGGATATTCAGAAAATGCAGTGGACCTGAAAAAGAAAATAACCATCAAGGCTTATGATGAAGCAGAACGTTCTTCTAAAGGAACTGTTGTGCTACCAATAAAGATAGGACCTATGGAAAGGAATACATTATGTCGGGTTTTATATTTGAACCTCTCTTACAACATTATTCTAGGAAGACCATGAATTCACAAGATGTGATGCAAGCAGTTCCTTCTACATATCATCAATGTGTAAAATTTCCTCATGAAGGACAAGAGATCACTATAATTGTAGATTCTAGTCAATATTGCAATAATTTAAAGCCAACATAAGATACAAGAGTTCCACATAACAGAGAATCAATATATCCTACTAAATAAATTCAAGAAAAGTTATGGGAAACTTTTGAGGAAAAGCTCAAATTAAATGGTGAAGGAATGGGAAAATATTCTTTGCATAATTTTCCGCTTTCTCCTAAGTCATATGGAAAGCCTACAGATATTCAATCAAAGACATCAAAACATATGTTTAAAAGAACATTTGTTAGTGTTGGAACTCTTGAAGAATAAAATGAAGATGAAAACATTCTTGGTTGGTTGTACAAGGATGAAGATAAGACTATAGAAATAATAGCAGAAGTCAATATTCCCATAAAACAATATGGCAAAGTTTATGAAATCACGCAAAAAATGGGATATGAAGGAAAAGGACCAATTGGTAAGCAACATCAAGGTATTTCAGAACCTAATTGTCCACACTCGCAATCCAAAGATGATAAATCTGGGTTTGGATATCTAAAATACAATCAAAAGCAACATAATCATCAACGGCAAAAGTGGAAAAAGAAATCAGTCTCTAAAGAAGAAAATTGGCAAGAAAAGTTACATCAAGGGGCATAAATAGTAACCAATAAACAAAAGGAGTAAGAAGAATATGAAAAGCAAGACAAGGAGATTACCATCAAGGGTAAAGAAAAATATTGTCAACAAATTCTGGAAATACAAAAAAATGCAAAATCTGGACAAGATATTCTAGAAGCAACAAAAATAGAGATGGTGGAAATCAAGGAACTCTTTGCACCATACAACATTCATGTATGGTATAGTGGAGTAGTCCTAGATCATGATTCAGAGATAGATTCAAATGAGTATGAATGGGTTCCAGATGTCTTATCTACTACATCAAGGAAGGAACACAATGAAGACCAAGCAGCTCTCACGAAAGAAGACTTGTCTATTACAAAACAAAAGATGGAGTTAGAAAGAAGGCAAGAAAAATTCAGAATTTAGAGAAAAGAGGCGTATGCAAAAAGGAAAGGGAATGACAAAGAAAAAGAAGTAATGCTGCAAGAAGTACACACAAGGATAGATCAAGCATCTGCAAATATAAGATTTTCATCAAAAGAGGAACAAGATGTATTCAGATGTGGCAGAACCATAGAAGAATTAAGAGATAGTCAAGTTGGATTCACTATTAGTCCAGAGAAGTTGAGTTTGAAAGGAGAGAAACTATAGCAAAAGAATCCTCTTTATCATGTACACAAGTATGTCAACTCCAAAATGCAAATGAGGTCAATCAAGAAAGAATTTGCAGTATTAAAGATGTGTGTGTTGATATAATCCATTCATTTAAGGGACAAACGTCAGTTGAAGAACCACTTGAGTGTGAACTACAAAATACTAATACTGATTTTGTTAGAACCAATTGGGAGATGCTTGGGAAAGACAATTCTCAAAAACATTTAATCTATGATAGTACCTATTCGATGCCAAATTATGATCATTATGCCATGAACATTGAAGCACCTAATGATGACAGTGATTATGATTTACCCCTTCTTCATCCTGAACTAATTGATTGGGATAATTTAGACAACCCTGAACTGAATGTCTTTTCTAATGATCATGACTTAGTTGTGTACCTTAATGCTGTCGAACCCATCACACCTAAGATATCTTCCATTGCATAATCAAGTAATGTTTCTCATAGTCAGGATAATGCCAAACTTTCCAGTTGCAAAAGAGAAATAAAACAAGGAAAGAGACCTATTGTTGAAAACCATTTCATGGCAACACTAGATCAATCAAAAGGAAAAATAAAAGACGTATTTGATGGTGTGAACCTCTTTGAGGCACCAAAAGATGGAAAGTTTGACATTCTTCCTGCATATTTTTCAAGAGATATCTGATATCCTGATAGAACCAATAGAAGAAGTAAATATTGATACATCAAAGGATCCTAAAATACTTCATTATGTTGCCTCATTATCAGAAGAAGAGAGGAAAGAGTACATGGAATTCTTTAAGCAAAGACAAATAAATTTTGCTTGGTCCTATGCAGATATGCCAGGACTTAATCCAGATCTTATCATGCATCATCTTAATGTGGATTTAAAAGAAAAACTAGTTAAACAGAAGCTAAGAAAGATGCATCCACACATTTCTCTTCTTGTAAAACCTGAGCTGAAGAAACTATTAGAAGTGGGTTTTATAAGACCTGTTGCTTATCCAGAATGGATTTCAAGTATTGCACCAGTGTCAAAACTAGATAAAAGCATAAGAGTCTATACAAATTTCAGAGATCTAAATAAAGCATGTCCAAAAGATGATTTCCTGCTACCAAACATTGATATAATAGTGGACTTGTCAGCAGGGCATGAGATGTTTGCATTAATAGATGGCTTCTCAGGATATAATCAAATAAGAATCACACCTGAATATCAAGAAAAGATAGCTTTCACCTGTGCATGGGGAACATATTGCTAGAATGTTATGCCATTTGGGCTTAAGAATGCTAGAGCAACTTATCAAAGGGCTATGACGACAATTTTCCATGATATGATGCATACATTTATGGAAGATTATGTCAATGACATACTTGCAAAATCTCATACAAGACAAGAACATTTGAACATCTTAAGCAAGATTTTTGATAGGCTAGAAAGATATCAATTGAGATTAAATCCAAAGAAATGTGCATTTGGGGTAACCTCTAGAAAACTCTTTGGGTACATTATATCAACTCGTGGAATTGAAGTAGATCCTGAAAAGGTCAAAGCCATCATGGAGATGGAGTCACCTAAGAACATAAGTCAATTGTGATCTTTACAAGGATGATTACAATCAATCAGGAGATTAGTCTCTCAGTTAGCAGATCGATGTATTCCATTCACCCATCTTCTACATAAAAATATTCCATTCAAATGGGATCTAAAATGTGAAGAATTTTTTTTGCAAATAAAAGAATATCTTATGATTCCTACAGTACTAGTATCACCAACCAAAGGGAAACCATTGTTGCTCTATATCTCAACAACAAATGTATCATTAAGAGCAATATATTATATCAATAGAACGCTTGTTGGTTATGAATTAAATTATTCCTCAATAGAAAAGACATTTCTAGCAGTTGCATTTGCAACTCAGAAGTTGCAACATTATATGTTGATTCATTTTGTGAAACTAATAGCAAAGATAGATCCCCTCAAATATTTGTTGAGTAAGTCAACCTTGACAGGGAGACTAGCCAAATGGGTTATGATACTTAGTGAATTTGATATAGATTATGTTGATAGAAAAGCTATCAAGGGATAGGTCATCACTGATCAATTGGCTGATGCACCTTTACAAAACAACATGCCTTTGCACATCGAATTTTCTGATGCAGATATCTTGACAGTAAGTACAAACTTTTGGGAATTGTACTTTGATGGTTCTTATACATAATATGGATCAAGCGCAGGAATATTTTTCATCACACCTCAAGGACACACAATTCCAAAATCATATAGATTGTGGTTTCCATGCACCAATAATACTGCAAAGTATGAAGCATTGGCTATTAGGCTTAAAATGGCCATTGAATGGAATGTCAAAGAACTACATGTCTATGGCAATTCACAGCTTATCATCAGCCAAATAAATGATGAATATCAAACTAAAGATGATAAGCTCATGCCATACAAATAGCTGGTAGAGGAGTTTAAAGAACACTTTAAAGAAATATCATTCACCCAGATTCCAAGAAATGAGAATAAAGCAGAATATGCAATGGCTACAATAGCATCTCTCTTGCAAAATAAGGATAATCAACATCATTACGAATTTCTTGTGGAAGATATCTTAACCCCTATCATTCAATCCGAGCATACCTACCAAATTTGCCATATATAAGGAACCAGTCAATCCTTATATGGTCAAACTTATCAGTATTTTAAAGAAAATATCCTTCCCCTTGACTTATCCCATAATCAGAGAAGGAATTTTATCCGTCAGTCCTCTCACTGTACTATTATTGCTGATATCCTATATAGGCGTGGTCTAGATGGTACTTTGTTGAGATGTCTTAAACAAGAAGAATCTGAGAAAGTTCTTAACAATGTTCATGCAAGTATTTGTGGCACACACTCAAGTGGTTTAATATTGGCCAAGAAACTTCTTCGTATGGGTTACTATTGGCCTACTATGGAGAGAGACTCATTCACATATGCTAGAAAATGTAAACAATGTCAGATCCATGGGAATCTCATTCATGCATCGGCACAAGAGTTATATCCTATGACAGGATCATGGCCATTTTCTCAATGGGGCCTTGATTTGGTAGGAAAGATAAATCCCTCATCTTCTAATGGACATAAGTTTATACTAATTACTGCTGAATATTTTACTAAATAGATTGTAGCAGTGTCTTTAACAACAGTGACAGGAAAACAAATATCATCATTTATTTTGAATTATATAATCCGTCACTATGGAGTTCCTATGACCATTATCATTGATAATGGAAGACCATTCAAAAATCAAGATGTGAAGGAATTATGTGAACAATTTCATATCCAACATAGGTTTTCTACTCCATATTACCCACAGGGAAATGGTCAAGTTGAGGCATCAAATAAAACTATCTTGAAAACCTTGAAGAAAACAGTCAATGAAGCTGGAAAAGACTGGCACATTCAACTAAATCCTGCTCTTTGGGCATACCGAACTAGCATCCGCACTCCAACAGGGGCAACTCCATATTGTTTGGTCTATGGATAAAAATTCATATTACCATAGAAGTAGAGATACCTTCTCTATGAGTATCCTTGAAAGGTCTTATACCAGAAGAAGAAGAACGAGTCTCTCGACTCTAGGAACTTGAACTGATTTAGGAATGTCGCCAAAATGCAACAGATCATTTAAAAGTATATCAACAAAGAATGGTAAGAAGTTATAACCACAGGGTCAAGCAATGCATTTTTCAGATTGGAGATATAGTTCTAAGGGAGGATCCAAGAAATCAGCAAGACCAAGACAAGAAGGGAAAATTTGAACCAAATTGGCTAGGACCTTTTGTCATAGTAGCAACATATGGATCAGGAGCATACAAGTTATCTACCCCTGAAAGTGATTGGTTTGATGAACCTATCAATTCTATTCATCTCAAGAAATTCTATGCTTGAGATATAAAGTCCTAAAAAAAAAAATCAATAAAAAGCATATAAAGTCCTAAAAAAATTCAGTAAACATCCGAAAAGCAGAAAATCCCTAAAAAGCATAAAATAAAATAAATTTTAAAAAAAAAAAGAAGAAGAAGAAAAAATCAAAAAAGAAAATAAAAGTGCAATAAATTTAGATGGTGAAAACCTGCTAAATAGGCATTATCTAAAAAGTGAGTTCTTCTATCTATGAGATCTCTTTGCGCACCTATCCACTTCATCATATACAATCTATCGCTTCCATCATATCCTAGCTTATCCATTCCATCTTTCACATCCATTTCTCTAAACCATTAGCAGAAAATATGTAGCTTACCAACAATTATCAATCTTTGACACACTTGTCGTAGTCACTGTCTTAGATTTTATCAGAATCAATCAATCTGCATTTGTATCCCTCCATGGTTTGGATCTTGATCAATTCATACATCCATAATAAATTTTTGTTTCTGCTGGGGGCAAAATCCTAATTCCTTTTGCTAAGGTGATCTTTTGAATCTTTTAAAATTCAAAACATTCGAAAAACTTAGAAAAACCAAAAACACCTAGGGTTTTGAAACAAACAACAAGCAACAAAGCAATGAAGATCAAGGCATTTCATCAATAACTAAATCGTGAAACTCGGGAAATCAAGAATCAACCAGCAAGTAATAAAGGATTATCAAAGATCATTCATCAAGATGATTATATCAGTTAATGACCATATGAACATATGAATGACATGCAAGATTCAGTGTTTAATCTAGATTTTATTGCTAATCATGTACTCTATGCGACTCAAGGATGTCCATGACTAGAGAAGCTATGATGGGGCATGATTATGTTTTCTTTGATTGTTGTCTGTGGTGTATCTCTTACTACGATATGTACTTGTCTCAAGATATGATCAACAAAATATCAAGGAGGATGTTCCAAGTCATGCATGAAAGGAGATAATCCTTGTCTATTGTGCAAGAAATACTCAGGTCAACTTGATCCATTATATCAAGTTGCTTGTATTAACTTTCTATATCAAAATCCATGTAAGAAATACTCAAGTCATCTTGAATCTTTATGTCAAGTTGCTTGTATATTCTTACAACATTTTAAAGCTCAATGATGAAATCAAGCACTGTTACAAGATAGCATATGAAGAATGGCAGTATCATTTTTAGTTAGATCATTTTAGATTAGCTCATTATTCATCTATATTATAAGCATTCATTGTCAGTTGCATTATAAGCATACCATTTCATTAACGGATCAACGGTCATAAATCATGATTGAGTATACTTGGACAAACAAAAACAATTTGCATTTGCTCATTTTAGATACATTCATCCTTAGAATCATTTCAAATCATTTAGTTGCATTTCATCAATTTCATTAGTTTGCATTTAATTAAGTGCATTTCATTAATCATGTAGTGTATTATCATTATTATTTTCATTATCATTTCATCTCATTTAAAATTGCATCTTTTCACTTGGACTCATAATCATATAATCAATCAATCATTGCATTAGCATTTTCACATTATTTTCAAAAATTGCATCAAAAATAAAAAACATTCGACTAGCATATTAGCATAATCATTCATTGCATTCCCATATAGATCATTGCATTTGCATCATTTAAGTTAAGTAATCATTTTCATTTTCATCCAAGGTCCTCAAAATTAAAAATCAAAAACATTTATCATTGCATCATCATATAAAGCATCATAATAATGAAAAGAAAAGATCATAGCATCATCCATGTAATCAATGCATAATAGAGATCATCATCATATAAAGTACATGTCTGCATATAGATCATCATAAAACAATAAAAATTCCAAGTATACAATGATATCAAATAAACAATACAAGTGCCTCCAGATCAAGTCACAGTTGTCCTGTACCACTACCACTTGACTATGTCTGTCTCTGTGGCTATGGGCGCAAAGATCCTCTAGAGGCCTGTCTCCCATGATCATCACTTCTCTAAGGAGGTCCCATGACTCCACCACTACTAGTATCCATCAACACAGTGGTATGATAAATACCTGCTCTCTGTCTCTCTACGACTACCTCCTCATATAGTCGTTGCCAATGGGAAGTCTCCTTCCCGGTCCAAACTACTAGTCTAAAAGTGTCATCTAAGAGAGTACCCGATGCAACCTATTGAATATGATAAAGAAGGCCATGAGTATCATGTTGTCTCCTAACATCTCTATCCCTCGCAGCCATGAAAGTTTGTACCTGTGCTCGAAGCTGATCAATCTGTGCTCTAAGACTATCAATGGTCTCCTTCTCTGGCATATCATTCTCTGGTGCAACCTGGTCTGGCAAATCCTGCTATGGTGCCTGAACCCCAATCCCCTCCTCACCGCCTCCATGTCCACCTCTTGAAATCTTAGTCCGA
Source organism: Cryptomeria japonica (assembly GCF_030272615.1). Lineage (NCBI taxonomy): Eukaryota > Viridiplantae > Streptophyta > Pinopsida > Cupressales > Cupressaceae > Cryptomeria > Cryptomeria japonica. The sequence continues at coordinate 530,601,877 of NC_081414.1, forward strand.
GTAGCTCTCAGAACCCATCGCCTAATAAGTGGAACATGATCCTCAAGATCCTCATCATCTCCACCATGAGTTACAATAACTCTAGGGTCTGGCTAAATCTAACCAAAATCAATGCCTCTTCCATAACCCCCATCCAGTCTAGTCATCTTGCCTCCTCCTATCAATGGAAACCCTCTTGGTGATCTCATCCCTAACATGCCAGTATCCCCCCCAATCTGGCCAACATCTCTCCCACCCATAGGACGTGGTCTCCTAATCCTGCCAACTGGTCCAAACAGTCCTCCATGGACTCTCAATTGACCTCCCCTCCATCAATGTGTTGACTTGAATTTCATTATGAGAATGCTACCTGCAACAAGTTAGTTTCACAAAATACCAATGGAAATGCTACAGGAAATCCAAACTCAACCAATGAAACTACATGAAATACATATGAAATAAAAATACTAATATTACCTTCATGATTTATGTCTCATTGTGTCCTAACTCCACTGTTCTTAGTTGCAGATGGTGTGCTCTCAGACAATGCATTGATAGCTTCTGAGATGGCATATGAAGAATGGATTGATAACTAATAGTTCACAAATGCTATGATATGCAATACTACATGATTATGCTAAAATGCTTATGCTAAATTGCTTCAAGATTAAAACTCACGGATGTATAAGTTTTACAAATGATTTGTTTGAAAATGCACTTGAAGTCTACTTCTCTCTCAACTGAAGCTCTTGATTTTATAGACCTTGAGAGGATGAGATGTTGTGGCTTAGATCAACGGTCATGATCAGATCTACAGATTTGGATGGTTGTGAGAAAAGGTGAAGGTTGAGAGAAAGGGGGAAGGAGAAGATAAGTGTCACTCAACTCACCTTGATTGGGTTGCTGACTGGGGGAATCTAGGGATGGTTGGAGAAAATTTAGGCATGAGAGGACAAGTGGACTCAAGTCCTTCCTAAGATGTAGGGATGTTGGAGAGAATATAGAAGATGGTTATGAAATATGTGTAAGTACACAATATTCATTGAATTTGGAAGTTGGAGATAAATGATGAATTAATATTTAAGAAATATTAATCTCCTTAGCCACATGATGGATAAGTTGGCAAAGGGAAGATGAAGTGGAGATGGAAGAATGAGCTGGAAAAGAAAGCTTAAATAATTTAAGAAATTGTTTAATATTTGAGACTATAGTATAGGTATATAACTATTAAATATTAGATATTTAATTGATTGAAGGAGATAATTAAATATTAGATATTTAATTAATTATAGGAATAAGATAGATGAATTAACTAATAGAAAGACACGAAATGAATTAAATAAATTAATCTTTTCAAATTAACTATTTAATAGAAGAATAATTATTAAATAAATATATAATATTTATTTAATCACTCATAGCCATTTTTATGTGTATACATTTTGCCCCTCTTTGAAATATGTCAAGACAACATTGTTTCAAAGATTAAATCAAGTCTCGAAAGTGTGCCTGGCGAAGATTAAAAATCCTGTTTGTGTGCCTCCTCAAGAGATTGATCGTGAAATTGTTGAAAACTTTGGTTTGAACCATTGATCTCATGATAATTGATAAAAGGTTTTGTCAATTAAATTCATTTGTAAAAAAACAAATTAAATTGCCCCATTGAAAAGCATTAATTACTCTTTCAAATAGTAAATATAAAATTAACCAAGGTTAATTTTAATTTCATTTTATCCTTGTCAACTTGTGAAGAAAATTGTCTAGGTGAGGTGGCGAAATGGTGATTCCTGTGGAGAACCATCGATTTGAGTGTGTTCGACGATATCAGTCAGGCACACTATCGAGACTTGATTTAATCTTTGAAACAATGTTGTCTTGACATTATTTCAAAGAGGGGCAAAATGTATACACATAAAAATGGCTATGAGCGATTAAATAAATATTATATATTTATTTAATAATTATTCTTCTATTAAATAGTTAATTTGAAAAGATTAATTTATTTAATTCATTTCTTGTCTTTCTATTAATTAATTCATCTATCTTATTCCTCTAATTAATTAAATATCTAATATTTAATTATCTCCTTCAATCAATTAAATATATTTAATAGTTATTCTCCTATCCTATAGTCTCAAATATTAAATTATTTCTTAAATTATTTAATCTTTCTTTTCCAACTCATTCTTCCATCTCCACTTCATCTTCTCTTTGCCAACTCATCCATCATGTGGCTAAGGAAATTAATATTTCTTAAATATTAATTCATCATTTATCTCCAACTTCCAAATTCAATGAATATTGTGTACGTACACATATTTCATAACCATCTTCTATATTCTCTCCAACATCCCTACATCTTAGGAAGGACTTGAGTCCACTTGTCCTCTCATGCCTAAAATTTCTCCAACCATCCCTGGATTCCCTCAGTCAGCAACCCAGTCAAGGTGAGATGAGTGACACTTGTCTTCTCCTTCCCCCTTTCTTTCAACCTTCACCTTTGCTCACAGCCATCCAAATCTGCAGATCTGATCATGACCATTGATCTAAGCCACATCATCTCATCCTCTCAAGGTCTATAAAATCAAGAGCTTCAATTGAGAGAGAGTTAGACTTCAAGTGCATTTTCAAGCAAATCATTTGTAAAACTTATGCATCCGTGAGTTTTAATCTTGAAGCAATTTAGCATAATCATTTTAGCATAATAATTTTAGCATAATCATGAAGTATTGCATATCATAGCATTTGTGAACTATCAGTTATCAGTCCATTCTTCATATGCCATCTTGGAAGCTATCAGTGCATTGTCTGAGAGCACACCATCTGCAACCAGGAACAGTGGAGTTATGACACAATGAGACATAAATCATGAAGGTAATATTAGTATTTTTATTTTATATGTATTTCATGTAGTTTCATTGGTTAAGTTTGGATTTCCTGTAGCATTTCCATTGGTATTTTGTGAAACTAACTTGTTGCAGGTAGCATTCTGAGGATGAAATTCAAGTCGACATAGGATCCATCCACATTCCTCCAATGACCATAAGTTCATCATTATCGCCATCGAGTATTTTACAAAGTGGATTGAAGCCATCCCTCTCACTACTATCACAAGAAAATAAATCTACTCCATTATCCTAAATTATATCATTTTGCTCCCCAAAATCCCTCTATCCATTATCACTGACAATGGATGACCTTTTAAAAATCAAGATGTAAAAGAACTTTGTGACAAGTTTCATATTCAACATCATTTCTCCACATCTTACTACCTATAAGGTAATGGCCAGGCTGAGGCTTCCAACAAAACCATCTTAAAAATATTAAAGAAAATAGTCGATGAAGTTGGTCATGATTGGCATGTGCAATTAAATCCTACTTTATGGGTTTATAGAACCAGTATCTGTACGCCCATTGGTGCAATACCTTATTCTCTTGTTTATGGATCTGAAGTCCTATTTCCCATTGAGGCCAAGTTTCCATCTCTCTTAGTTTCACTAAAGGCCTTAATACTATATGAGGATTACCTTGTCTTGAGGTTGCAGGAATTAGAATTATTAGATGACCGGTGACATGAGGATTTCAATCACCTAAAGGCTTATCAAAAATGCATGTCTAGAAGCTATAATCATAAAGTTAAGCCTCATGGCTTTCAATTTGGTGATCTTGTCCTCAAAGAGAAACCTAGAAATCAACAAGATCAAGAAAAGAAGGGTAAATTTGAGCTCAATTGGATAGGTCACTATGTTATTGTGGTTGCTTAAGGATCGGGGGCCTATCAAATATCTACACCTAAAGGTGAGTTGTTGAATGATCCAATCAACAACAGGCATCTTCGTAAGTTTTATACCTAAGCTTTTCAAAAACCCTAATGCAAGGGGTAAAAATACAAAAAAAAAATCAAGAAAAATACAAAAAAATCATAAAATCAAAAAAAGTGCAATAAAAACAAGTGGTGAAAACCTCCAAAAATAGGCACTACTTGTGATAAACTATCCCTTCTATTTATTTGGATTATATGTTCTCTTCCATAATAAAACCTCCTATCCACATTTATCTCATCATAACACAATATTACTATTTGTAGCTTATCCATTATCCATTGTGTATATCCCATCAATAAAATCCTACCATGGCTTCAGACATAGTGCTTCCATGCACCTATCTTATTCATTCCGTAGTAAAATGTCATCCATTTTTTCAAATCCATCCACCTATAATAAGGTGGTTCCTTCTTATACTAGGGGCAAATCCTCAACCTAGTACAAAATGGGATTCTTGAATGTCATACTTTAGAGGATAACAATTTGCATTTTGATATATGGATAACAAGTAGCATAACAAGTAGCCTTAAACAAAATCATGACATGGACCATTGAACGATGAACCCAATTGAATCATAAAACATCAATTTACAAATTTTGTCAAAAATCATTGAATGAGATGATTATATCTATTTTGACAAGAAAAGATATCTATGGCATAGACGATTCAATATTTTTGTCTTGATTTTTGTTAATCATGATTCCTACACTACTCAAGGATGTTTGAGACTAGAGGAGCTATGATGGGGCATGGTCATTTTCTTTGTTTGCTTCTTTTGGATTATTCTTTAGTAATGTGTACACTCGTCTAAGGACATGATTGGCAAAAGATCATTCGAGGACATTATGGGTTTATATGTGAAAGAGGATAATCATTATATGTTCATGAAAGGGATACTCAGGTCATCTTGGCCTCATTATACCTTGATGCTTGTATTAACTTGATAAATCAAAATCCATGTAAGAAATACTCAAGTCATCCTAGTGTAATTATACCTAGGTGCTTGTATTTTCTTACAATATTTTAAAATCTCAATGATGAAATAAAGCACTGCCATAATATGCTGAAAAAATATGACAATTCATCCATTTAGGTTACATATTGCATTTCATTATCACTACCCATTATAAGAATTTCATAATCCATTCATTAGGCTATCATTTCATTGTACTATTGGATCAATAACTGTTACGTGAAAATAAGATTGAGTATAGTTGGACCAAAAAAAATCACATTGTATCATTTTCATCATTTAGGATTCATTTTCATTTCAATCATTCTCATCATTTATATTTAATTAGGATTATCCATTCTTAATCTCATTGTTTCATTGCATCCATTTTTATCATTTAAGTTCATTATTAATATCATCACATTAGCATATATAGGATCATATTTACAATGTATTCATAAAATGATTGATACATACATTTTTGACATCACCACAAGTCATGTAGTCATTTACATATGTACATAACATTCATTATATTCACCAATTTTCATTCCATTTCTATAACATCATCATTATCATCATGTATGTAATCTTCATAATCAAAGAATTCATCACATATCCATACAATTCATAAACATCATAAGCATGAAATGGTAATCATCATAAAACATCCATCATCATAATAAATCATCATCGTAATAATAATCATGTGCATATAGGAAATTATAGCATCGTATCATCATAAGATCATCGTAAGTATCCATGATCATGATAGAATAAAATGTCATCATATAGATCATCATAATCATTGTCATAGAGATCATCATCATAATAACATGCATTAAAATCATATAACCATATAGGGAGTCCATCAATTTCCATCTGCATATCATCATAAACTCATAAAATTTCCAAGTATACAATGATATCATAATCAACAAAATATATAGTCCCATATGATACAACAAAACTTGAATCAAGTCTCAATAATCTCAAGAGACACTCCCTCCTAAGGGTGCTGATATTTTGTGTCCTCCACCTATCCCTCCAGATGATCCTACTCTTGGGTCCCTTTGAGGAGGACCCATAACACCTGTATTGTCTATTTGTGCTTGTCGGGATGGTCATTCTAAGGAGGGAACATAACTACCTTCTCTCTGGATTGAGGGAACAACACTCATATAAACTACACCAATATGCAATCTCCTTCCCCGCATGTACCATCTATTTGATAGTGTTACCATGAGTTCCCTGTGCTCCAACCTACTCAAGACGCTCCACCATATCCTCAGCTCAATCATATCTCTCAATAGCATTGTCTCATTCTATAGTGAGAACCCTGACCTTATCTCTAGTTGTATCTCTCTCTAAGGTCAGTGCATGAATCTGAGCTTGTAACTGAGTAATCTAACCTCTCAAGGAATAAGTATCATTTAGTTATCCCCCTAATAGTTGTGCCTCTGCTGGCTACTATACTGGTTGGTGTTCCTATACTAGAGCATCTTCTTGTGCTACCCTGACTGCCCTCCACCTGATCAAAGGGACATCATCCTCTGAATTCTCCTCTTTGTACCCTCCCTATCCACCCTCCAAACTAATATCATACACAATCCTCATGGGAGCTCTACCTTTGTCTCTGCCTCCAACCCTACCTCCATCTCTCCCCCTGCTTCTACCTCCATCCCTCCCTCCATCTATACCCATATCTACTCAACCACCCCTCACTAATAAAGAACCTCTCATCCTCCCTACAAATGGTCCTTCACGCACCCGTACTTTACCTCTCCCTCTCCCTCTCCCACCATCTCCACCATCATCACCACCCTCCCCATCACCACCCTATGTTACCCATCGCCTCCTCCTCCATCATATTCCACCCTCATCATCATCATCATCATCATCATCATCATCAAAGCTTGGAGGTGGCTCCGCTGAATCTATCAACCTAGGAAACAGATGCTTCACAAAGTACTGAGCATAATATGCACTCATCCTTGCATCAAGTAGTTGTGGCCATAAATTCCAAGCATGATGTGGCATGGTAATAAACTCTACATATGTAGTATCTAAATAAATTAATGGGCCCCACTCTGCTCTATCCTTGTATGTCTAAGCATACAAGGCAACTCCCTGTGGCATCCCCTGGATGCAGCCAAACTATCTATAAACATGTGCAACCAATCGATGCTCAATAACATAAGGAGTCATGCCAATTAAAAATCAACTCTGATAAACAATTGGCAACTCCCTAGCATCATACATCCATGGATCACAATCTACATAAGGTCTCCAAACAATAGAGTCCATGGTATCTAATGTATATCTCCAAAACTCCAGCTTCCCTAGCCTAGGTTGGGAAACCAAACCCTGATAAGCATAAAGATATGGTTGTCTATCTCCTCTAACTCAATCATATAAGGGTCTCATAAAAGGAATGTGATCCCAACACCATATCTGTAACAATGAGATGCCAGTAGATAAACTACTAATCCCATAATATACCACCTTGTGTAAATCATGGTATAGGTACACAAGCATGCAGACTTCCCAGGCATATTGGGTCATATGTCTCACCATCTGCTCTAAAATATGACTCCAACCAATAGATAAACCTTAAGATCTCCTATCTAGGCATATGAATCCTCCAATCAAACCTACTAACACTAAAGGTAGAGGAGCATAATATGCAAGCATATCATCCCAACGAATCTCAAGTTCACTGATGCTCTCATCACCAAAAACTTTATGTAGTGTCGATTTAACCCCCATCACATGGTGATCATACTGAACAAGCTCTCTAACGATCGGAATATGCAAAACCTTGTACATGTCCTCAAGAGTAATACTAATCTCACTAGTGGGTAGGTGAAAGGTGTTGTGGTTGCTACGCCACCTCTTTGTAAGTGTTGATTGTTGGCATTATGTGAACCGACATGTGGACATGATGAAATTGTATGTTGTCATTGATGTCAATATGTTGAAGAGGAGAGAACCGGTATGTTACCAAGAACTAGTATATGTGAGAACCGGTATAACACTGTGAACCGGCATTTGTGCCAAAGTGAAGTGGTGTGTTTTCTTAAGGTGAATCGGCATGTGGTTATGCGAACTGGCACATGAAAGCTTTGTATGACTACCAGTTGGTAGTCACAGCTTCAGGGTTTTCGGTTGAAGTGTCTCAAGCCTGTTTGACTCAATCGGTGACTTTGTGTGATGAGTTAGTTTTGTAATGAAGAACAGATTGTGTTGCCACGTCAGCCTTGTGCACATGAAGGATCTAGCATGAAGGAGATTGTTCCCATCTACCTCGGGAATGTGCGAAGCCTGCAAATGGTGATAACATGTGATGGGTTATAAGCCGCCATGAAATTGGTGGAAAATGAACAATGGAGAATGTCTTGAGATTGGATCAAGACTGTTGCATTTAATGCAGTATGCCCAATGGTCGGGATTGAACCATTTGAATTCCTTAACCTAATAGGTTTAGGGTTTAGGGTTTATGCTACCGACCTATATGTTTTCCTATAAGGTCGATGTTGTGTTTATTTCTGAGGTTGTTGGCAAAAGTTGTGTGTGTGTATCCAAGAGAAGAGATACGTGATTCTTGCCAGACCAGAGGAGAGAAGTGATACCTGCAGAGTGTAAGTGCAAAAGGTGAAGAGGAGCTAAAGCGGATCTACATTGGCATTGAGTGTTGTTACCAAATCATTGTAATACCTGTTGATCTCTAACCACTTCAACAGTTGAGAAATCCCTTAACAGGGTAGCTTTAACCGGCTTGTTGTAAATCCTTTAACAAGGTGACTCAAAACCATTGAGTTCTTGAAATCCTCTAACAGGGTTTAACCCTTAACTGGGTATTCTAGCCATTCCTTAACCGGGTGATCCCTAATAGGATCGGTTCCTAACAAAACCTATTGTATCTGTCTTTAATCGGACAAGGCTCCTAACAGAGCTGACTTCTAAAGAGTTCAAAACAAGCTTGTGGGTATTCATCCCCACCATGGTTTTTCCCAGTTGGGTTTCCACGTGAAAAATATGTGTGTCATATGTGATGTCTTCTTCATGTGATGCTATGATTGTTTTCTGTTAAGCAGTGATTCATGCTAATCTAGCTATTATATGTATATCTTTGATGGTAGATTACCTATTCATGCACTAGGGTGAAATAGAAATGAAATGTTAGATTGCATGAGAAGATAAGTGTCAACCGGTTTATGCTTGTTTCAGTCATTCTGGGTTTTGCCAGTTCTACTCTGTTTAAAGACCGGTGTTACTATTTGTCTGTCAATGCACAGTGTCTGCTGACAAACCAGTTTAAGATTGTGTTTTTTTCTATACTGATTCACCCCCCCTCTCAGTACCGGTTTGGTACTATCCATTCATCGTTGAGCTATCAGTCAACAATCCCTCATTTTCCCTAATATCAATCTTATATAGAAGATACCTCAATCCTCATGCGTCAATGTAGGCTTTACTTGCATCATCTAGCTCAGATCTCAAGTGCATAGCCTTTGGGAATTACTCCTAAGACTGCAAAAAATCCAAATCCTTCTGGAAATCAATCAACGCAACGTGTGTCAATCATAAGTTATAGTTGCATCTATCCTAATCAATCTATCTAGGTACACAGTTGCCTATCCTATCATCTCTTCAGAGATTAATTCAATCTCATGGAGCTCCTATCAATTGTCTGTCATTGATCATGATGTTAAGTTATCTATCCAACTTATCTAATCATGCAACTATCTTATCCAAATTCCCCCAAAAAAGTTAAAATCACAACAAAACACAAAAGCATTGAAACAATTTGTAAATGCACTAATATATATCAAGCACGTGTGCTAAAAATCATAAATATGCTAAACAGCATCACAAAAGTGCTATTACACTATGCATAGGCACTATTTTAACAAATTCATTAAACTATCATTGGAATGCGCTAAACATTTCATATGTGCTAACCAAACCATTGAATACGTTAAAATAACAAGCATATGCACTAAATCAAACAATAGATGCGCTAAATGAATTATCATATGCGCTACAGAATTAAAAGAACTAAAAGATATATTAAAAGCCCTAAAAAAATAAACAAATGTGCTAAAAGAAATTTAAAAAACCAAAAAAAACATATTTAATGTTAAATGATTCAAATTTTGACCTAAAAATGCATAAAATAAATAGCATAAAGAGAGTACAGAGGTACCTACTAGGGGACCATAGTCATTTGGTCTCTGGTATCTGTGAACGTGCTCAAATCAATGGCTATGGTAGGGGTTCACCATAGGGCTACGACTATTCTAGCTCCAAAAATACCTCGGCTATATTATGATACACCAAAAATAACCTTTGTGTTATACACAGGGGGGCACAATGGACATATCACTTTTGTCGAGCCCTATAGTCATTCTGAGCCTATTCTACAATATTTTTGTCTGCATAACACAAAAATTTTGCGTTCATTCAACACCATGGTGGCAACTAGCAACACTCTAATCTCAACAAATGGCTCTCCTCAAATCACTCCTAAAGCTCCAAGTGTGCAAATGAGTTGGAAGTGGGATAATTAAATAAATATTTAATGTTTATTCTTTTATCAAATAAATCAGAATCTGATCTCCTTCTGACTTTAGGTAGATATTACTATCCTCACTTGTTCTCTCAAATCCAATCTTCACGAGATGGGAGTGCAAGCGTTCATACCATGCTCTAGGTGCCTGCTTTAGTCCATACAAGGCCTTATACAGCCTACACACCATGTCATTGTCTTCTGATAGGGCAAACCCATCTGGTTGCTCTATAAACACCTCCTCTTCTAGTATTCCATTCAGGAATGCAGACTTTACATCCATTTGATATACTTTGAATCCCTTGAATGCTGCATATGCAAGAAGCATACGAAATCCTTCCAATCTGGCTACTGGAGCAAAGGTTTCTCCATAGTCTTCTCCTTCTTCTTGGGCATATCCTTTACACACCAATCTGTCTTTGTTTCTAACCACTGAGCCATCTTCATTCAGATTATTTCTGAAAACCCATTTGGTGCCAATGACATTTTTATGCTCTGGTCTGGGTACCAAAGACCATGTACCATTCTTTTCTATCTGGTCAAGTTCCTCTTCCATTGCCTTAATCTAGTCTTCATCTTTATGTGCCTCTCTAAATGTTTTAGGCTCAAATTTAGAGATCATGCAAGATTTTTCTCTGATCTTTCTTCTTGTAAGAATTCATGCATCCTTGTCTCCTATGATCTGCTTTGGATCATGATTCATCTTTACATACCTAGGAATGATCTTAGTTGTTTCCTCTTGCTTTTCTTCTTCATCCTCATCTTCATCAGCATCAGCATCTACCGATGTAGGAGCATTGTTACTAGTGCTTGGTTGTTTTTCAACCGGTTCCCAGAAGGTTACTACCGGTTCATCTCCTACTTGCTCACTGCTTGTTTCCTCAGATTTCTCAAAGGTTTCATCAACTCTAACATTGATGCTTTCAACAATTCTTCAAGTCCTATTGTTGAAACATTTGAGATCTTTGCTCTTTGTGGAATACCCTAGGAATATTCCCTCATCACATTTGGCATCAAACTTGCTCTGATGTTAACTCCTCTTGATATAATATTTACTACCAAACACTCTGAAGTAGCTTACCACTGGTGTCTTACCAGTCCAATACTCATAAGGTGTTTTATCCTTACCCTTTTTGATGAGTACCCGGTTCATTGTGTAGACTGCAGTGCTCACTGCTTCTCTCCAAAAAGTGTGAGCAACCTTTCCTTGGATCAACATAGTTCTAGCTGCTTCAACCATAGTCTAGTTGTTTCTCTCTGCTAGGCCATTCTGCTGTGGAGTCTGGGGGGCAGACAGTTACCTCTTGATGCCATTATCTTCATAGTATTTGTTGAATTCACCAAAAGTGAATTCTCCTCCTTGATCAGTTCTTAAGCACTTAATCCTCTTACCGCTTTCTTTTTCTACAAGTGCTCTGAAGGCTTTGAACTTTCCAAAAGCTTCAGATTTGTCCTTCAAGAATGTGACCCACATCATTCTTGATCAATCATCAGCAAGAATCATAAACTACCTATCTCCCTACACACTCCTAGTTTTCATAGGACCACACAAATCAATATGCACAAGATCAAGTAAGTTGTCTGCAGTGAAAGGTTTACCTTTGAAGGTTGAGGAAGACATTTTCCCTAGTTGGAACTCTCTGCATAAAGGATTCTCCAGTTTGCTCAGCATAGGCAATCATTTAACTGCCTTGATCTTACTGGCCTTCACAATATTATCAAAGTTTACATGGCAGAGTCTCATGTGCCATATCCAGCTATCCTCAAACTTGGCCATTAGACATGTATTGACATTAGCATTTAGCTAAAATAGGTTACCTTTGGTCTGCATACCGGTAGCCATCAGTTCACCATTCTTTCCCTTGATTTTTCACACTCCATTTTTGAATTTGAGAGTGAGTCCATTATCATTCAGTTGAGAAACACTCAAAAGGTTGTGCCTAAGACCTTATACCCAATACACATTGTCAGCACTGCTTCTTCCATTCAGAGAGATGGACCCTCTGCCTTTTACCATACATGGTGCATCATTACCAAAACAAACCACACCACCATCATACTCTTCCAGAGATAGAAGCTTACTCTGGTTACCAGTCATATGGTGAGAACAACCACTGTAAATAATCCACTCATTGGAATTATAAAAGTGGGAGACAAGAGCCTTCTTGTCTGACACATCTTCCTTGACCACTACAAACACAATATCTTCATTTTCTTCATCTTCTGATTCCTCATCAGTGACACCTTCATCAACTGCTACAAAACAGTTTCTTCAGTTTCCTCCTTTGAACTTCTTGAACCTCTCCAGTTTATCCTTGTTGTCACCATTAGGGCAGTTTACAACAATGTGTCCTATCTGGTTACATGCAAAGCATTTCAAAGGAAGCTTACCTCTGTATTTACCGGTTCCCTCGGGAAGTCTCTTGGCAAGAAGATCTTCAAATTCCATTAGGATCTCCTCATCATCCATTTCTCTACTTTGTCTTGGTTCACCATTGATACTAGCTTCTTTGCCTTTTCTAGATGGTGCAGCAAATGCTCTGAAGGCTGATTCAGTCTTCTAAATACTACCATCATAATTATTTAGCTCATAAGTTGTTAACTTTGCAATAATGGAGTCCAGGGATACCTTTGTCTTGTCTACAAACCTCAACTCCTAAATAGCAGCAACCCTTATTGCATAGACCGGTAATAAGGATCTCAAAACTTTGCTAACAACAGTGGAATCTTCCATTTTACCACCTGCACTCTTGATATCTCCAACAACAATTTTGATTCTTATTCCATATTGTTGAATGGTCTCTCCTTCAACCATATGCATGTCTTCAAACTTTCCCCTAAGGCTTTCTTCCTTAGCTTGTTTCACATGCTCATCACCACCATAGATATTCTCAAGGGCATCCCATACTTCTTTGGGATTCTCTTTGTCCTGAACATCAATAAACTCAATGTCTGATAAACTGCTAATTAGGGCTTCCATGACTTGCCCATTCTCCTGAATCTCTCTCTTTCTATCATCGGTGAGAGTATCGGTAGGGATAACATAAGCATTCTCAACATAGCTCCAATGTTGAGCACCCATGCTTCTGATGTATATCTTCATTCTGTCCTTCCATATTTTAAAGTTGTCTCTGTTGAACTTTGGACCTTCCCTCTTCATCATTAGAGTAGGATCTTTACCTCAAGCGGTTAAGCTTACAACACAGAGGACCTAGAGGATGCTCTGATACCAATTGATGAATCAATGATGAATGATTAGTACCAAATTGGTACTGAGAGGGGGGGTGAATTAGTACTGAGAAAAACACTTTTCCTTGTACCGGTTTGACAGAGAACACTGCACTTGACTGGCAAGCAATAACACTGGTCTAAACCAGATTACTATTAGTTAAACACAGTGAAAGACATAAACTGGTAACTCAGCTTTCCACACAATCTAACATCTTATTTCCTCTTCACCCATATGCATACACTAGTAATACTTTAACAAAAATGTAAAGACTTATAGGTTCAACGTGCTTTACCGCTTAACAGAGAATAACAAAGTATCACACATAACACACATGTTTTTCACGTGGAAACCCAACTGGGAAAAACCACGGTGGGGATGAATACCCACAAGTTGTTCTTTGAACCCTTTTGAAGTCCACTCTGTTAGGAGCCTAGTCCAGTTAAATACTTTACAATAGGTTCTTTTAGGAACCAATTCTGCTAGGGATCACCCGCTTAAGGGATGGCTAAAATACCCAGTTAAGAGTTAAACCCTGTTAAAGGTTACCTTGTTAGAGGATTTTTTAGAACTCAATGATTTTGAGTCACCCTGTTAAAGGATTTACAGCAAGTCGGTTAAAGCTACCATGTTAAGGGATTTTCCAATTGTTGAAGTGGTTAGAGGTCAATGGGTATTACAATGATCTAGTAACAGCACTCAATGCCAATACAGATCCACTTTAGTTCCTTCCTTCTGCACTCACACTCTGCAGGTATCTATTCTCTTATCTGGCCTGGCAAGAATCACGTATCTTTGCACTTAGATACACACACAACATTTGCCAACAACCTCAACATGAAAAACAACATCGACCTTATAGGAATCAAATAGGTTGGTAGCATAAACCCTGAACCCTAAACATTTAGGTTAAGCAATTCAGTCGGTTCAATCCTAACCATTGATCATATTGCATTGATTACAACAGTCTTGAACAGATCTCAAGAAGTTCTCCATTGTTCGTTCTTCACCGCTTCTTGGAGGCTAATAACCCATCACGCATTCTCCACTATTTATAGAGACTTCACACATTCCTGAGGTAGATAGGATCAATCTCCTTCATGCAAAATCCTTCACACGCACAAGGCTAATGTGGCAATACAATTTGTTCTTCATTACAATGCTAACTCATCACACGATGTCATCGGTTGAATCACACAGGCATAGAAAACTTCAACCGGAAACCTTGAAGCTAAGACTACCAACTAGTAGTCATACCATATGAAACCTTGATACAAAACATTCCATAAATTGGTTCACATTCCAACATACCGGTTCACTTTTTCACATATACCGGTTCACATTTCAACATACCAGTTCACTTGGACAAACATACTGCTTCACTTTTTTCACATATACCGGTTCTCTTGCAAGTGCTTACTTCAATATATTGGTTCACTCTTCATCATATTGACATCAATGACAACATACAATATCATCTTGTCAACATACTCTACACATATGCCAACATGTCAATGTATCAATTAAATATTAATTATTTCATTAATTATCTTCATAATTCTTCTAAAGTTCTTCTTGATTAAATAATTCAAAATTATTTAATTAATTTCTTAATCTTAATTCCATGTCATTCTCTTTTCCACATCCTCTCATCATTATGTAGCTAAATAAATTAATTTTCCTTAAAATTTAAATTGCCACATTAATTATCAACTTCTATTCCTAGTCAAGAGGAGGAAGAAACTTATTTATCCTCCTATTTCCTATATTCTCTCCACGACTCCTACATATTTGGAGGAGGTTTTTTCCACCTGAACCTAGTCAATATCCACTTGTCTTGCATTCCCTAGATCATCTCTAACCATCCTCTATTCTTGGGTTTTCATCTCTAGTCAAAGTGAGCATATTCCCACTTGGACTCTTCTCCCACCTTTTTCTCCATCTTGCATGTGTAGGAGGAAAATCTTCATCCTTTCTCTCTCACATTCTAACCAACCAATCTTAGCCATATATCTGTTGAAATTCACTCTCAACCATTGATCCTTTCCATGTAGGATTTTTCTCCTACAAACTCTATAAAAAGATATTTTCTCCAGCATTTTGAGGCTAGTCATTATCAAGCAATCAAGAAATCGTAGAGCATTCAAACAGTTTTTAGAGTAATCAAAAGTGTACCTTTGGCTTAGGTTTATAGTAGTATATCATATCACCTATTTTGCATAGTTGCATTTTCCATATAGCTACATATTACATCTTGCATACCCCAGTCCACTCAAATTTGTCATCTTGAAGAAAACTAGTGCAAATTTGAGAACAATCACTCCAACAAACAAGAGAAAAAGGTGATAGGACACAATGGGACAACAAATGGAGGTTTAATTATTTTAGTTTACTTCTTTTATTTGTTTCATTGGTAATTTGGATTTACTATAAAATTTTAGGTTGTGGTAGCTTAGTTTACAGTCTTGCAGATAGTTGCATTTTCCAAGTTATAGATAGTATTCAAACAGAGAGGTAAGATACATCACACAAAATATTTGAAATGGAAACAGGAAAGGAAAACAAATTTTATTGATGTAAGGTAAGGCAACATTTATAGTTATAGAAAGTATGGATTTCCATAAAAGAAAATGGGGAGAGGACCCTTAGCAGATTATACAAAATTGCCTTTATAGGTCAGCCATAACTCCAATTTACATTGTCTATAAACCCTAATCAACTAGGGTTAGGTTACAGAGAGAAACTGAGATCATGAGTCAGATGGAAGATCATATGTTGCATGTTGGAGTACATCCCAAGAGTGTTACTGCAGACAATGGAGATGGAAATCCAAAAAAAATCTAGGTGGTCCTAGAAGTAGATGGCGTTTGAAGTCCCCTCTATCAAGAAAAAATTCCTTTGCACACCATAAATGAGAATGGTAAATCTAGAGAAACATCTATAGAGGTTTGAAAGAGTAATGGTAACTGTCCCATGACACCTGGAAGTGGTTGGAGTGCGATTAGATCAGATTCAAATCACCGACTAGGTCAAAAATTGATTTTTGACCATTAAGTTGGCAACTACCATGGCACTTGTTTGAATTCCAACGACCATTCATAAATTTTTATATGGGTCATCAATATTGCCCTTTCATGTGTGGATGAACGGTTGTCCTTTGCATGTTAAGCCCTATCGACCCCAACATCATTTCTCACTTACTGGACTAGACATGTGGCAGGATCTAGTGGGGTCACAAACCAGTCCAAAACAGTCACATAAGGCCTGTGAAGGTGCGATTAACATCCATTTAATTGTCAGTAGTCAATTGTAACATCGCAAGGGTGACCAGTGGTTCACCTTAACTATTGTGAACCTGCGATGAATGAACTTCATGTCTGTCGATAGAAAGTAAGGTAGGGACAGTGAATGAACACATGGGGACCCTCAAACCGGTGGCACTTAAGTGATTTGACTGATAACATAGGTCAATTGCAATTTAGAATAGGGTCAGAAGACTAAGGCAAAAATTCCTTCAAGGGTTTAGGGTTTAGGCCCCTAGGAAGAATACAGGGTTTAGCCATTAGGTTATCTCAGATCTATTGTTAAATGGCTAAGGTTGACATAAAAAATATCAATAGTAAGCATATAACATGTCTCTAAAGAGGTGAAACCATTTTCTAAAGGATTTATTTGGTATAAATCACCCGAGTCAATAATCCAAGAATTTGGTTGTGAAGCAACAATTAGGGTCTTTCCCTTTCCTTTGAGGTTACTTTTGCCTGTGTCCTTAGAAGACCTTTTCAATGAACGCTATGTGACTATATTAGACACCTTGATATTGTTCTTTCCAAGATGTGGAAAGCGATCATTTTTTTATTTTAAACACTTGTGTTCATCATGTTTAGGCCTCTTATATAGTAAAAAACTTGACCTTCATTTTGGTTGCTCACCTTTTGATGAAGAGGTTTAATTATCTATTTTCTATGTAGTGGGTTTTTTACTTTTCTTCTCCCCCTATTTTTTTTGTTTCTTATCCTACTTCCTAGACCATTTGTATATTTTTTTTCCTTGATTCACAATCAACGCATGTGACTTAGAGGGCTTAATTGTATCGATTAAAACCAAAGTATCTTACTCCCTAATGAGATTTGCACCAAATTCATCTCAAAAAGGCATTTTATAGGTGGAACCTAGGGCACATTTTGTAGCATAGAATGTAGAAACAAATATAGAATAGCATAGAAAGAATATTCAAGATAAATTGTATGTCATCCTTCTTGATTCCACACTATTGCAACTGCAATCTAACAACTTTGAATTTTGTGAAAAGGTCTTATATGGTGTCAAATTTTTGTAGGACTCAACTCTAAGTTTATTCTTCAACAAATGACCCCTTAATTCATCCTTCTTACCAAAGAGGGTTCCCATAGTGGTTCACACTCCATTTAGTTTGGTGAGAGATTCAATGTGAAAAAGGTCTAAAGATACTGACATGCATAAGATACCAAAGGCTTCGTCACATTTATTAAATCATTTTTTTTCTACATCATCCTTTGGTTCAATTTCAAGTTTCATTATAACTTAGACATATCCATGTCATTTGTGTTGGTTTGTTGTCATTGATGTCATGGATGTGATTTGGTCCGACAGGTATGTATTTAATTTAGTCCATAAGTTTTCTTCAATGCATGATGTTTTGCAATGTATGTACTTACTTCATGCAACTTTAAGGTTCGATATTTCCTCTTACTGGAAGATGTTTTTGGGTCGAGTCTGATCCAGATGTAATGAGAACATATTCTTCGAGATGTCTTTGACTCCAGTCCTATCTGGATACGTTAAAGGTGTTTTGTGATTCAAGTTAGAAGCTGACACTACATGGAGATATTTTTGTTGTTGTAGCATGTGGATAGTCCATTCTCACCCCTTTCCAGTTGAGCCGACATGTTAGAACAATTGATGTGGATATATAGCCATATGTGGTGCATATTAAAAGTATGCTTGTTGAAAAACAACTATTTTTGTAAAGTGTGTTTATGCGAAAAAGCTTGTGAATGCAAATATTACTATGCAGTATATGTACAGTGGACGTGTAACTCAGTTTGTGCACTTCAAAGGAACTGTAATCCATGCATATGTCAAACGCAACTCTAACAGTTCAAATTTTGTATATTCTATTATCCGACAGTGAGCCTTTTTATATTCGGGCAGTGATCTCTGTGGTTAGTGAGCCCAAACCAACAATGAGCCACCCCTTGTACTAAATAACCGGTTACATATTTCATTATACTCGAGAGAACACTCTCTCCACGGTTTTTCCCGTATTGGGTTTTCCACGTACATATCCGGTGTTATGCGTTTTGTGTTAATTTATTCTTTAATATATTTAAAATATGTTATGTGATTGGTTAGTTAGAAGTTCTAATAACTTCAAGGGAATATTGATTCACCCCTCTCCTTTTAGTATTTCGGATATTCAACAATTGGTATCAGAACCAAGACCTTTGAAAGAGTTTAACCACTCAAAGGAGATCTGAAACGTTGAACTTATGGATTTAAGCAAAGTTCTTAGAAATGTTCTTGAGGATCTTGAGGAGGTAGAGATTGAAAACAAAGATCTAAAACTAAATGTCCAACTAGCTAATGAGTGCATTGAGAAGCTAAGATAGTAGATCCGGAAATTTAAAATAAGGTATAAAGAAGTTAGTGAGGAGCTTAAGAAAGAAAATAGCACTATTGCAAATCTGAAAGCCAAAAATGAAGACAATAAGAAGACCATGGAGTACTTAAATAAAATAATGAAACAAAAATCAAAAGAACATGAGAAGCTAAAGAAAGAAGTTACATCTCTAAAGGTAGATATAGAAAAACCAAAGAAACAAGAGAGTAAATCTGAGTCCAATAAGTTTGACAATGTGACAAATGTAAATAAAGTTATGGAAACCTAGAAGGAAGCAAAGAATGAATCCGGTGTTTTCACAACCCAAAGCAAATCACAAAGAAGATTCACCTTCGGTAAAAGCAGCAGCTACCAAGGAAGAAAATAATAAGTCTCCGATCGAGCAACAGCTAAGTATGAAAACCACCTTCTTTAATGGTTCTTGTTATATATGCAATAAAGTAGGTCATAATTAAGGCAGTAGAATGTAGAAGTAGCTTGAATCAAAATTCTAACCTATTCTCTAGTAGATGTTACACATACAATAAATATGGTCACAAAGCTAATCAATGTAGAAATCCGGTTATGCATCAACATAGTTATAATCATTTTAGAGGTAGATGTTATACATGCAACATTTTTGGACATAAAGAAAACTAGTGCAGGTCAAGACAAATTTCGACAAATATTAGGTGTTACAACTGCAACAGATCCAAACATATGGCAAGAGAATGCAGAAGAAATGAGGTTCAAAATCTAGTCAAACCGACAAAGAAGATCAATGTGGAGTATGTGAAAGATGAGATGAAGATCTGGAGAAAGAAAGAGACTAGAGATGGGTCAGCACCTAACTCCAGTGTAGACACTTCATCTGGAAACTAAAGAGTCTGAGGCCTAGGCCCAAGAGGAGCAATTAGGAAGACCTCATATCCTTGTCCCCTAACAAATTGTTTAAGACTATAATACTGACAAAGCAGAATATGAAGAAGTCTGATTATCAAAGTCCTAACTCATAAAAAAAAGTGGCATGTTGTTGTGAAACTCAAGAAAGTGGAAGATAGCTCACACGCATTTAACGTGAAGCATTACATGAAGGAATATAAGGAAAATGCTTCGATGAATTTCACTTCACTGCAAATCAAAGAAGCATTGTGTGCATTGAAGGCAATTAAAGGCGATCAGAGTGTTTAGGGTTTCTCCAACAAAATTTATCAGGGTTATCAACTTATTGAATCAATGATCATGGCTAACCCCATCGTAGTTGATCTTGCATCCGAGCCTCATCCTATGTGTGAAGACTTCGTACAATGAAATAAAATTTGATCTGACTAGTGCTTTCTCAAACATACCCATTGGTGTGGTTCTAGCAGAAGATATTAGGTCATTTATCCATGTCAAGCTTGAAGGATTTAGTCATCACAAGAAAATTCTAGAATAATTAATGAGCACGGTCAGGTAAGACCTGAATTTGTAAGCCTAGCCGAGAAGAAATTAGACACTTGGAATGACTTCCCGACTTCTACTATGATGAGAAATGGATTAGGATAGTGATGAGTAGGTTTCATGATGAATTTATTTAGTTAGAGAAAACTCACCATATCACTAAAGATGTAATGAAATTTATCACCGGTCTGAGTGATTTCGAAGAGATTTCAACTCCAAGATCCACCAAAGAACAAGGAAATCACAGATTTAACTAGTGTGAGCTCTAACAAACATTCTCTCCCAATTAACTCTGTATGAAATCTGACAGTTAAGTATTTATCGACGATGGTCGAAAACAAGATTTATTTCACCAATAGGGAGAACTCCATTTCGGCCATGACGGTAAATATAGCATATGAAATGGTTGAGATGAACAAGGATTTTGATCTCTATGAGATATTGAAAAAGAAATTCCTAGAGAATCTTGTGCAATGCAAGAAGAAGAAGCATTCTTTCAAATTCAGAACCCTAGCCTTCTGCATTTTGTTTTACTTCTTACAAGAGTTACCCGGTCGAGGTAGGGTTTTCTAGTCTCTGAATACCCCTGTAGCTCATCAGATTGCAGATAAATTAAAAGGATTCATCAATAGCACTGCAAGAGAAGATGCATTCGTAGCCTTCTCCATTTTTCAGATGAACATGCAAAGAAGAGAAAGGATCATGAAGGAGGTAGTTGTATAGTTCAAGAAGGACATTATCTTTGTTCTCACAACTGACAAATTCTACATGGAGACAGTTACACCAAGAAAGGTTTGGATCCCTCTATTCAGATATGAAGCTACCCAGGAAATGCTTGAAGGTGCAACACAAGTTTTATTGCAAAGTCTGATTGATGAATCCCGAGAACATTTTCAGACCACGGATGAAAAGTTCTTGAAGGTCCGCATGGAACTCACTAAGAAGGATCGTGAGAAGAATGTGAAGAAAGTAATTCAGGAATTCATGAAAAAAGATAAACTAGCTGAGGAAGATATTACTAAGATTAGACCTTCTGAAAGGCTTGCTAACGCATTTGGAGCATCTAAAGTTTCTCAAAAAGAGCTTCCCTCTTCCAGTTCCCCGAAGAAGCTTGTAGAAGCCAAGAGGAAGGCAAAAATTCTAGAGTCTGAAGAAGAGAAAGATGAAAAGCAATAATGGATACATGTCCGACATTCCAAAGCTAAGAAAGTCAAGAAGTCACTTGATGCGGAGAGCCTGTGAGAATCTCTTGCTCGGGGTAAAAGCCCAAGAGAGGTAGGCTTTATACTGAGGAAAAAGTTGAGGATAAAAATAGCATAATTAGATCATTCTAATTATATTGTGCTAAGTTTGTAGCTGCAGTTGATGATTTTAGGAATGATATACCAAAATAATTGTATGATGAATTGATTAGGATAAGACAGATGGCTAGAGAAGAGGAACAGTCTATTAAGGATCAAGTATTTGAACTAGTTGGTTCCGCACTTTCCAAATATAATAAGGATACTCTTATTGAAGCCTACAAAATTGAATTAAGAACCAAGAAGAGTCTAGGTAGTCTCAATTTAGGAGAGGCTAATGCCAAAGAAAAGCTTAAAAGTGAAATCATGGAGATTGTAATGATTGTTGCTAAGAATCTTGGTTTGCTCCCTTTTGCTGATTCTGGTACTTCTACAGGTGTGCCTAAAATGTTTCTAATAATTTCGTTGATGCCCTTATTGATAATTTTGATAATAATCCAATTATTGATACATCTATTGTTGAAAATATTATGGATATCTCTAAAACTTCTGATGTTCCTCCGGTCAATTTTGAATCTAGTAAAGGCAAGGAAATTGAAGGTTTTGTTGATAAAGGTCAAGATGAACAGGTGTCTGCTAAGCCTAAAATAAATGAACCTGATCCCAAGGCTCTATCAGAAGATAAGATAGATAATCTAGTGAATCAATCTAGTGTTAATGTATATGGGTCAGTGACAGTGGTTGGTAATGATTTTAGTACTACTGAAGATACTTGGAAGAAACTATTTACTACACTGCTAATCATCCAACCTATTACTTCATCTATGCAATCCGTTGATTTCTCTAATGTTGATCCAGTTCAGAAGCTTGAAATTGAAGAAGCATTTCTTTCATCTACAAGACAAGATTTTCAAAAAAAGGATAAAATTGTTGAGGATTTGTTGGCAGCACTTCATGTTGCAATTCTCAAGTGTCGGATAGATTCGGACACTCCTAATGCAGATAAATGTAAAATGTTAATCATCTTGTTGAGAAACCACACTGAGAAATTAAAAGAAATATATGAGAAAGTCAGAGCAGGTGACCGAGAGAAGTTGTTACATGAACTCAAGGCTAAGTGTGAGAATGCACATCTTCAACTTGAACAACAGATTTCTCAGCATCAATCATATTTGAAAAATGGTGACATTATCTTCTCATACAACCTTCAATGGCTGGATGTCACAAAGAGCATCAAGGATAAGATGAACATCATTAAGGATAAGATCTGGCAAGCTTATTCAAACTATCTGGGTCCGACATATCCAAAATTGAAGAACTTCATGACAAATATTTTGAGTTGCAGTAGCAAAGGGATAATATAATTCTTCGCTTAGGTAAGTTGCGAGATTTGATCAATGAAATAATTTCCATCATGAACAGAGCCCTCTCCCAAGCCACTCAATTCACATATTTTGTACCTGGTTCCATTCCTGAGGTAGAGAAAATACACATGTCCATGAAGGTACACATTGAGTTCCTATCAGAGGCCATCTGTCATTGGGATAAGCACAAGGACTCTTGAACCACGCACGTTCAAAATCTCAAGTAGTTCTCCAGATGAAAATCATTGTTTCGCTTAGGGGGAGTTTCAGTTTTTGTTTATGGATAGTTTCCAACCTTTTTGGCCATTTTTCATTGTTGTCAAAGGGGGAGTAGTGTTAATAATAGTTAGATTCTAACAATATCTTTATGTTATTTTATGCAAATTCTCAAATAGTTGTTATTTTAGTTGTTTTTAAAACACTTATAATGTATTATCTTTTCTTGCCATCAATGACAAAGGGGGAGATTATTGGCATGTTGTCATTGATGTCATGGATGTGATTTAGTCTGGAATATATGTATTTAATTCAGTCCTGAAGTTTGCTTTAGTACATGATGTTTTGCAATGTATGTATATACTTACTATTGGCAGCAACAAAGGAGGAAAATTGAGAGGGGGGGTGAATCAGTTTTCACCAAACTTAAACAGATTAATTACAACTTTAGATCTAATAAAAAACAGCACTAGCAAAGAAAGATACCACATCAACAACACACCTAACACATAGATTTTTGATGTGGAAAACCCAGTCAAGGGAAAAACGATGATAGGAACCTACCCACAATATGATGATACTCTATAGTAGTATGTGTAAATATTACAATGGGAATGCACATGCATTATGGCACACTACCTAGAGCTCAGTGCTCGAAAACAACAAAGGGCAACAACCCTAGGAAGGCTCACTTCCTTAAAAAGATCAAACAACAATCCAGATTACATGAACTAAAAGAATAGCATCTCCAATGCCTAATTACAATTTCGGTTAAGTACATTGTCTACACAACAACACTTCTCTTCTCTTCTCCACTATCGAAAGATAAATTTGCTTGTTCGCACATAAAATACTCTCACAGATCATAGATACAACCATAGACACACATCTTACATGACTACAACACTTATTTATACAAATCATCAACCTTAACCTTAACGTTGGCTCAATACATAAGACCTAATTACAAAATTACATCACACGATACATGAATCCATAACCAGACCAATACAATGTCGGCAAGGACATAGCATGGACCCAAATCAAATCCTCAAACATGCAACACCACCGAATATCTTGCCACACTGAAACTCATACTTAATCAATTAGAAATAAGTATCTCAAAACCAATTAATCTGCACTAGCACATCTACAATAGATCACCCAAACCAACTCTCTGCAACACCAATTCACTGGAACATAGGAATATGTTGACATCAATGACAACAATGTATTCCAACAACTCTAATATCCAACACTTACTTCATGCAGCTTTGAGGTTCGATATTTCCTCTTACTAGAAGATGTTTTTGAGTCTGGTCCTATCCGTATATAATGAGAGAATATTCTTCAAGATGTCTTTGACTTTGGTCCTATATGGATATGTTAAAGGTGTGTTCTTCAAGGCATTATGTGATTCAAGTTGGAAGTCAACATCGCATGGAGATATTTTTGTTGTTGTAGCATATAGATAGTCCAATCTCACCCCTTTCTGGTTGAGCCGACATGTCAAAACAATTGATGGGGATATATATAGCCATTTGTGGTGCATGTTAAAAGTATGGTTGTTGAAAAACAACTATTTGTGTATAGTGTGTATATGCGAAAAAGATTGTGAATGCAAATATTACTATGTGGTATATGTACAATGGATGTGTAACTCAGTTTGTGCACTTCAAAGGAACTATAATCCATGCATATGTCAGATGCAACTCTAACCGTTCAAATTTTGTATATTCTATTATCTGGTAGTGAGCCTTTTTGTATTTCGGCAATGAGCCCAAACTGGCAGTGAGTCACCCCTTGTACTATGAAACCGGTTACATATTACATTATAATTGAGGGAACACTCTCCGTGGTTTTTCCCATATTGGGTTTTTCACATACAAATCTGGTGTTATGTGTTCTGTGTTAATTTCTTTTTTACTACATTTAAAATATGTTGTGTGATTGGTTAGTTAGAATTTTTAATAAGTTTAAGAGAATATTGATTCACGCCCCACACCCCCTCTTAGTATTCTGGATATTAAACAATTTGAAATAGGTTATCATCTTAAATTTCCATTCAAAAAGTTATGTGGAACTAAAACAAGAATTGTAGATGCATCCATGAGTGCAAAAAAGTGGATTGCAAAGAAGAAAGAAAAAGTGCAAAAAAGAAGAGAATTTTCACTAGTCACAAAAATCACCCCCACCCCCCAAAGATGACAATTTTGGCACTTTATTATTAGTGTATTACAAGCATTTTTATCAAATTACAATGTTTTTTAGGTCTATAATAGCCAAAATTACAATGTTGATATAACTTATAGTTGTGTTGTACTCTTCATTCCAACACCTATTCATTTTAAAAAAATGGAGCTCTAAGGCGAAAGTTATTGCCTATTGAAGAAAAAACATATACCAACCTTAACCTACAATATCAAGCAAAAAATGATAGTTTTATCAAGTCCTTCATATATGGAGAGTTCTGATTTATATCTTTTTGTTCACTATTTGTGTGTCAAAATTTTACACGAGGCAAAAGTTATGCAATTTTGAAAAAATGTTGAATTTTCCTTATGGGAACATTCTCACAAAAATGTTTTAGTTTTTTGCTTAATTTCTACAAAATATATTTAATATATACAAAAATAAATATATGCCCAAATATAGTTTCAAATTTCAAATTATTTGTTAGTGTCCTCGTATCTTTGATTTTGGTGAAACAAAAACCAATCTTGACTTTCTAAGACCTAGATGTTATGGAAAGGTTGAAAATACCAAACCAAAAACACTACAAGCATCTAGATCTCAGAGGAACACAAATATGCAAAAAAGGGTATATAGATGCTTATATTCCTCTTAAGTTATATTGATTTTCTAATCTTATGAGGATGTGAGAGAAAAGAATACCATAATTTTGAAAAAAATATTAGCTGTTTATTGGTCTCAAATCTCTCAAAAAAATTAAAAAAACAATGAATTATATCTGAAAAACCTGCTCTAATACCCTGTTAGATTTTGAAAATAAGAGAACCAAGCTAGGATCTGATATATATCACATGCAACTTCAATTTATAGATGATCAAGGAACAAAATACATTAATAGAGATAAAATCTAAAAACAGAGAAAAATAAACACAATGGAAGCAAAAATGAAAATTCTCTCACAACTCCCATCAAATGAGTCACCAAACTAGTGAAGGTGAGAGGGAAGTATTGTATATATAGAAAAATAAGTGCATATAAATCTAAGAGGTATATTAACTCCTACTACTCATAAAAGATGGGAGGTTTACCTACTTAACAAATGCCAAAACATATGGCATAACCTCCTCAAGTAAAGACAAAAGAGAAATTATTGGAGGTGGCACAAAAGTCAAAACCAACTACTCCATGACCAACTCACGTAAAGATAGAATAGTAGTTATGAGAAATAGCATAAACAACCAAAAGAGGGTGTGTAACTCAACTACCCATGTGTGAGAGAGAGTGACACATGTAGTTGTATTTCATCACCTATCCTCATATTAGTCACATCTAATAAACCTAAGAAAGCATAAATAATAAACATAATAATAAAGAAAAATCCCCAAACATAAGGACAATAAAAAACTTAAAACTTACACTAATAATAAAAAGTGTATATCCTTTTGTTCACCCTGTGATATATTTCACCATTGTGTGTGATTATATAGAAAAACTTGAATAGTTCAAACTTGTGAGGGCTTCCTATTTGTTGGCATTGTATTGTCATTGATGTCAACCAGTATGGGATGACCACCAGTAGATGAGATGTAGGTGCAACACTGTTATGAAGGAGTACAGGATGTGATATCTTGGAAATCACCTTGTGTTGTAGAACACCAGTAAAGGTAAAGAAGATGATCTCAGAGTTCATCAGTACACAAGTCAATACCTAACTTGTGTGTTGAGATAAAGAAGTGTTTTGAGCAGTTGTTTGTGATGAAGAGGCAGAATGTTACCTGAATCACATCAACACTGGAAGAGCATAATGAACTGGTACGTTGTAAGATTGCAGAACAGCGGGACTCCCATCGAATGAAGAAGCAACCATCATGAGAAGCAATGATTGATAGTAAATATGCTCTCATTAGACCACATGAAGAGCATTGCAGGATGCAGAAGACAAGGTGTTACTTCATCAAGTAAGTGGACCTTATCTCCTATTATGCATTGAGTGCATCATAGTTTGGACAGATAAGAGCAAAGAGGTGAAGGCAAACACTTGAGGGATTACACCGAATATACCAGTGAATTGAAGGAATGCCTTAAGTGCATGAGATCGGGGTTACGCACCAGACCATAAGAGAAGGTATGATGCCAGTTTAAAGGAAGTATGAAGTGTTTGTCATCTTAACAAACCGATTGTGATATGGACAAAGCTAATCAGGGAAAAGGCAAGGCTGAGTAGATGCAAACAAAGGAATCTGGCCTGACTAAAAGAAGATGGAGCCTTGAGAAGAATGATGACATGGTTTCATCAAGAGTGGTAACTGATATGTATGTCTACCAGTTATATAAGCAAGGTGCAGTTGTAGAAGACCTCCCCATTGTGGAAATGAGCATACTTAGGACTTACCAGTCTGGAGATCGGTTTGAGAGTTCCATTGAGAGTTCAAGATGAGAGAAGATATGATAAGGTAATCGGTAGAATGATTGAGACCGAAAGACTTATAAAACTGGAAGAAGTAAGAAACCATTAGGGTGGTTGGTCGGTGATCCTACTTGGACCGACTTGAAGTGCCAAGCTCAAAGATAGTCGACATGGAGTCGAAATGGCAAACCCAAGTTTGGATAAAGATAGAATGTACATCGTCAGGGTTGTTGCAGGGTTGGTCAGCTTTAATGAAAGATCACACAAATCACGAGACTTGTTGTAGAGCGATTGCAGGAGTTTGAGGCTTGAGGTCTGGAAGACAACTATAAGCCAGCTAAGAGAAATTAAGAAAGCGAGGCGATGAAGGAAATAGCCTGTTAGATATTTCATGATTGACCAAAGGATTAGCTATGAGGGTAAAAAGCAAATTGCTAGGAATGAAAGGTGTGATTGAGGAGATGCGATGATGGCGGAGATGTGCATTCAGATGTCAGAAAGATCAGATCGTGCAAGATCTGATTGGATTTGATTTTCCTCGAGGATGGTGAGGAAACCCTAACCGCCTGAATTTTGAATTGGCTTTTGGCAGGAAATTTGGGCTATAAGTAGAAAGGCCAAAGAGATTGCTTAATGTTGTTGAATAAGAGAGTATTGTGTTATTGTGAAGTGGAAGACTTTTGCAAATAAGAACAAGATCAGCCAAGTTCTAAACGAGCATCCAAGAAGAGAGTGGGAGTGAGAGTGAACCTGGTTGAAGCTTTCAACCGGTTGAAGAGAAGAACCGGTAGTTCTTATATTGGAAGAGTGTGATACCAATGATGCACAGTGTAGATCCAACAAAGAAGTAGCAGGTGCAGAGTAGGAAGAAGAGTGAGTCGGTAAAGGAGAGAAGGTACTTCACCGACAGAGTAAGACATTTGATAAGGTTGCAAGATTCACTTGTAACATGATAACAACTTGTGTATCTGAAGTTTACATTGTGAACATTGAGTTGTAGCTCGATGCAAGGGTTGTAGCTCCTTGGGCTGGTGTGCTAAAGTCAGGGGTTGGTGCTCATTTGGGTTGCAACCCATAAATTAGGTAGGGGTTGGTGCTCCTTGGGTTGGTGCCCTAAACTTTGTAACTGTATTTTACTATGAGGTTGGATTGGAGCAGTAGACTCCAGCAACATTGCTCATCGCGGTTTTTTCCCATATTGGGTTTTCCTCGTACATGCTGGTGTTATGTGATGTCTCCTTGTGTGTGTGTATATATTTGAGTTAGTCTCATTACTAACTAGTATGTCTGCATTGTGCTTGATTCACAAACCGGTGTTACTCACAAAGGATAGCTAAAGAGAAAAGTTTTGAGAACCACTGATTCACCCCCTCCCCCTCTCAGTGGTGCATTGTGTCTAACAATTGGTATCAGAGCCTAGGTTCCCAGTTAGAAGAGTGTTCTCTAACTTGGGTAGATTCCGGCCTAAGGACACAATGGTTTGTTTAGTATCTATCTCTGCTCCAATATTTGATGGCTCAAATTTTTCTATTTGGAGTCACGGAATGGAAGTTTTCCTATCCTCTTTAGGATTTGATGTATGGATGTCAGTAGTAGATGGTCTCCTTAGAAAGTTCAGTCTTCCTACTGGATTTGTAGAAGAAAGAAGAAACCAGTGCAATGAACAAGCCATGAAGGCTATTTTCAGTGGACTCACTGGTGATGTCTCTTTATAGGTGGACAGGTGTAAAACAGCAAAGAGCTTATGGGAAAGATTGAAGAAGCTCTATAGAAATGAACCCTCAACCGTAGATCCTACATTTGAAGGAAATATGAGAAGTACATCTCATATTTATCTGGACGAGGAAGATAGATCTTCCAGCAGCCACCGCAGTGAAGAAGAAGGGGCTCAACTTCTTGTGGCCCAATAATCTGAAAGTGGTTGGGCAATCAGCTCTCCTCAACAAGATGTGTTGAGCAATGATGATGATGAAGAGGGAGACATGGCAGATAGTTCTAGCCATCAAAATCCCTCTGATGATGAAGAAGCAGGAGAAGTTGACTGGTGCAGGGGCACAAGACTAAAATTAATCATTTCCTCTTCAATGAATTTCATGTTTTTGTTTCAAGGTGTTGTAAGGGATCTTAGAATCCCATGTTCATGTTTAGTTTTGATAATAAAGTCCTCATAGTCCATTTTTGTAAGGCCTAGTGGCCTAGGGTGCTTTATAAACCCTATGGTCAACTATGGTCAAAAGGACTTAGGATGTGTGGATTTAGTGATTCAAGTGTATTTTGGTCTAATTAGGTCTGAAATAATATGTTTAGGCTCCTAGGTTTGTGTTTGAAGATAGTTTGTTGGCAAAATACAAAATTGTCAAAAATTGATAAAATGTTGTCAATATTGGTGAACAACTTTTTGAAAAGTTGTTAAAATCAGTTCCTAACATTCACAACCACCTGATTTCAGTTGGAACATGTTGGTATGGATATATAATGCCTCAACAAACCAATTTGGAGGGTTGTTGGGGGGATATTGTGAAAGTTGATAATTTGAAGAAATAAAAATTCTGTATTTTCCTGCACATTTGTTGTTATTTCGGTAAGTTTTAGTGAAGACAGCCCGTGAAAGGGCATAAACCTAGGGTTTCACTTTTCTTTTCCCTTTTCTTCCATTTTAACCATGGAAAAAATCTAAAACTTGGTTGGATAGAAGATTTGGGACTGTACTTTAAGATTTTCTTTGTTTCAGACCTGGAGGAAGTGTTTGGAAAGAGCATGAATTGAAAGAAGCCAAACATCTCTATGTGGCTGGCAATGCAAAAGTGGTAAAAAGACACTACAGACCCCATAACTCTTGGTGAATTGTAAACTAGTGAATAAAACCTTGGAATTGGTATTATTTTAGATTCCCATAAATTCTCAAAGTCATACTTTTCTGACATGGTGTGTAAAAATGGTACTTCCTTCATTAAGTGCTTGAAATAGTCCTTGTTGTCACCATTGAGGGTTTGGTAGAAATGTGGTTTGTTGAAGCCTTCAAGACCTTTCCTTTTGGAAAAGGTGTTGTCTAGGGGAGTGTAATTGAGGTGTGCAATAAAATCTAGGTGTCCTTTGGATATTTTATGTTTTAAACCAAAAAGTTGTTTTTGGAGACTAGTGGGCCTAGAGAGCCAAATTGGGCTTGGATACCTTGGGGACTTGGAGGAGAAAACCAGAGAGTGGATTTGGATATTTTATGATCCATTAGACCTATCAAACCTGCACAAGGCCCTGGGAAGCATATAAACCTGATTTGGAGGGGTGTGAGCCATTTGAGCACTTTTTGAGCATTTTGCCTGTGGGGTTGTTAATCCATAATTGGTGACTTCTGTGAAATGTCTCAATGGGGGGCTATGGGGAAGGAAACATATGTGTTGAGATGTTAGATTTGTTCTTGTAAGGTCTGAGGTCTGGTTGGGAGAACCTCTTTTCCAAAGGGGTAGTGTTGCCTATTGAGCAAGTGAGCAATTTGGGCTTTTCCAAGTTGTGTAGACCATACCTCTACATCATTGACCTTGAAGGAGATCTTGTAAATACACTTGAAGAACTAAATAGAGTTAAAAGAGAATACAAGATATTCAAGAATACTACTATTGTGGAACAGAATCGGTTAGTCAAATGCCTTGAAGAATCAAAGAAATGCATCTCAAAGTTGAAGACTCAAGCAAAAGACACCAAGAAATTCCGGTGTGAACATCTAGCCTCTCACCTAGAGATAAAGGACAAAAAAATACAATGGCTTCTTAAAGAAAACAAAGGCCAGAACTCTCTAGTTAGGAGTGGTCCTCTAAAAGAGATTGACCTGACCACAACTGTTGTGGACTTGCAGACAAAAGTGAAGATCAATGCTGCAAGAAGGCATTTTCATACAGATCCCAGGGGTAAGGGAAAGATGGGAGAGGAAAACTTCACCAAAAGAAAGAAGATGAAGAAGCAGCAAAGGAGACCCTCCACTAGAAGAGGGAAAAGAAATGCTGCCACTCATAGGGGGAAGCATGTGTGGGAGAAGAAGAAGAGATCAGATAAGAGAGGTGCTCAGAATGGACAACCAAGGGTCCATTCCCAAAAAGGAAAAGATGGGGATGCAAAACCTGCAAGATCCTCTCATGCACGGCAGAACAAATATGTAAGTCATATGCCATCCTTTACCGGTTATTATTTTACATGTAATGTTTATGGCCATAAGGAAAGGGAGTGTAGAATGAGATCTAGAAAGGATAATGTAGGATTTCAAAGAAATCATGCCTACAGGAAGGATGTATCCAGAAGTAGATACATGCATGTCCTTTCTTCCGATTATACAAAGATTGTGTGTCATAACTACAATGGATCTGGCCATAGAGAGGTTGAGTGCAGAAAGAGAAACTCACAGTCACATGGAGGCTGACAAAATGGCCATGTTCTGCAGAAAAGTGAAAACAGAGCATATGGAAAGAAAAGACCTGCATGGAACAAGATGAGTGGTGTTCCTGCTCCAACAGGGTATCCAAGGAGACTGGGTAATGGTTGCAATGACATGACAAGAAGAAGAAGAAGAAGAGTGAACCAGTACATCAGAAGGTTCCCTTGTCATGAGGTTAGTATGGATGTTGTGTGCTACTATAGCACTACTTCCAGTTGCAATGAAGAATCAAGAAATGGAATGACCCATCAGCAGAAGAAGGAAAGACCTACTCCCAAATCTGAAAATGGGAAGAAGAATGAACGCATGCAGGTATGGAGGAAGAAGACCATGGATCGGCACTGTGCATTCAGGGCACAGGTGATATCTCCTAAGACCTAAAGGAGATGCAGAATCTTAGGGGGAGAAACACATCGAATTTATCATTCACCCCCTCAATAATGAAGGCAACATGGAAAAGCATGTTGTTGCTGGCATAAAGGAAGAAGATGACAAGAGTGTGTAGATGTTTCCTTGACTACACACCTATAGATCAATGATGGATCACTACTACATGAATCAATGAGTAAAGATTAACAATTGGTATCAGGTGTTAACCGGTGTGTGCAGGATGTTACCGGCATGAATACAAAACAGGTTATGTAAGACAATGAAGTTGGAAATCGTTGCAATAATCACGGTAGCAGGGAATGTTGAGTTTATGTCTTAGGAGGTATTGGAAACACCCTGAATGACATATGTTTGCCCCGTGGTTGATCATGCAGGCTTGCATGCTTTTGATTCTTGGCATGATGATAACATTGTGTAAGTCCATGATTATGTCATAAGTTGTGGTGGATACAATGTAGTTGAAGGATCATCTGATGTCATACATACATAGCTCAACCAGTATATGGTGAAGAATGGAGTTCTAGTATTGTACCTAACCGGAAATGAGGACCTGAGATGTATGACTCAGGGGGAGTTCAAGTGCTCATCATGAAGAATCTCATAATGAAGAGTTGGTTTGTTTAAACTTGGAAGGATACTGACTGCCTAGACTACAGGAGATGAAAATTATAGAGGTGTTGAAGGTTGACCGGCAAGTGAGTAGTATTCACTGACACATCAGCAATTGATATCAGTGTTTTGGCAAATTGAGTTCCAATAGCATTAGACTTGCATACTCAACTAGTGTCAAATGATGGCTATGTTTCCCACCTCAAGTGTTGTAACTTAAGAAGATGTAACAACCGGTGATAAGATAACAAGTGGCATCAAAGGAAGTGTTACATCCAAATAAGACAAAGGGGGAGGAAGTATTTTGTCAGTGACCGGCACATACAAAGAGAGATAATATCCTGATAGTGCCCTTTGTAATTGTGTCAAAGGGGGAGAAGAATTTTGTAATATGTCAGATACTACATGTGTCGACATCAATGCCAAAGGGGGATATTGTCGGTATTATATTGTCATTGATGTCAACCAGTATGGGATGACCACCGTTGGATGAGATGTAGGTGCAATAATGTTATGAAGGAGTATAGGATGTGATATCCTGGACATCACCTTGTGTGGCAGAACACTGGTAAAGGTAAAGAAGATGATCTCAGAGGTCATCAGTACACAAGTCAGTAACTTACTTGTGTGTTGAGATAAAGAGGTATTTTGAGCAGTTGTTTGTGATGAAGAGGCAGAATGTTACCTGAATCACATCAACACTGGAAGAGTAGAATGAACCGATACGCTGTAACATTGCAGAACAGCAGGACTCCCACTGGATGAAGAAGTAGTCATCATGAGAAGCAATGACTAACAGTAAATATGCTGGCATCATACCACATGAAGAGCATTGCAGGATGCAGAAGACAAGGTGTTACTTCATCAAGTAAGTGGAACTTATATCCTATTATGCATTGAGTGCATCATAGTTTGGAGAGATAAGAGTGAAGAGGTAAAGGAAAACACTTGAAGGATTACACCGAATCTATCGGTGAATTAAAGGAATGCCCTAAGTGCATGAGATCAAGGTTATGCACCAGACTAGAAGAGAAGGTATGATGCCAGTTTAAAGGAAGTATGAAGTGTTTGTCATCTTGACAAACCGGTTGTTATATGGACAAAGATAATCAGGGAAAAGGCAAGGTTGAGTAGATGCAAATAGAGGAATCTGACTTGACTCAAAGAAGATGGAGCCTTGAGAAGAATGATGATATGGTGTCATCAAGAGTGGTAACCAGTATGTAAGTCTACCGGTTATATAAGCAAGGTGCAGTTGTAGAAGACTTCCCCATTGTGGGAATGAGCATACTTAGGACTTACTAGTCTAGAGACTGGTTTGAGAGTTCCATCGAGAGTTCAAGATGAGAGCAGATATGATAAGGTAACCAGTAGAATGGTTGAGACTGGAAGAGATAGCAAACCGGAAGAAGTAAGAAAACGTTAGAATGGTTGGTCGGCGATCCTACTTGGACCGACTTGAAGTTCCAAGCTGACAGATAGTAGACATGGAGTCAACATGGAAAACTCGTGTTTGGATAGATAGAATGTACATCGACAGGATTGTTGCAGGGTTAGTCAGCTTTAATGAAAGATCACACAAATCACGGGACTTGCTACAGAGCGATTGCAGGGGTTTGAGGCTCGAGGTCTAAAAGACAACTATGAGCCAACTAAGAGAAATTGAGAAGATCGAGGCAATGAAGGAAACAGCCCGCTAGATCTTTCATGATTGACCAAAGGATTAGCTATGAGGGTAAAACAAAAATCACTAAGAATGAAAGGTGTGATCGAGGAGATGTGACTATGGCAGAGATGTGCATTCAGATGTTAGAAAGATTAGATTGTGCAAGATCTAATTGGATTTGATTTGCCTCAAGGATGGTGAGGAAACCCTAACTGCCTAAATTTTGAATTGTCTTTTGGCAGGAAATATGGGCTATAAGTAGAAAGGCCAAAGAGATTGCTTAATGTTGTTGAATAGGAGAATATTGTGTTGTTGCGAAGTGGAAGACTTCTACAAATAAGAACAAGATCAGCCAAGTGCTAAACAAGCATCCAAGAAGAGAGTGGGAGTGAGAGTGAACCTGGTTGAAGCTTTCAACCGGTTGAACAGAAGAA
Source organism: Cryptomeria japonica (assembly GCF_030272615.1). Taxonomy (NCBI): domain Eukaryota; kingdom Viridiplantae; phylum Streptophyta; class Pinopsida; order Cupressales; family Cupressaceae; genus Cryptomeria; species Cryptomeria japonica. Next base: position 530,637,461 of record NC_081414.1, read on the forward strand.
CCGGTAGTTCTTATACCAGCAGAGTGGGATACCAATGATACATAGAAACTAAAGTGTAGATCCAACAGAGAAGTAGCAGGTGCAGAGTAGGAAGAAGAGTGAGTCGGTAAAGGAGAGAAGGCACTTCACCGACAGAGTAAGACATTTGATAAGGTTGCAAGATTCACTTGTAACATGATAACAACTTATGTATCTAAAGTTTGCATTGTGAACACTGAGTTGTAGCTTGGTGCAGGGGTTGTAGCTCCTTGGGTTGGTATCCTAAAGTTAGGGGTTGGTTCTCCTTTGGGTTGTAGGCCATAAATCGGGTAGGGGTTGGTGCTCCTTGGGTTGGTGCCCTAAACTTTGTAACTATATTTTACTGTGAGGTTGGATTGGAGTAGTAGACTCCAGCAACATTGCTCACCAAGGTTTTTTCCCATATTGGGTTTTCCTCGTATATGATGGTGTAATGTGATGTCTCCTTGTGTGTGTGTGTATTTGAGTCAGTCTCATTACTAATCGGTATGTCTGCATTGTGCTTGATTCACAAACCAATGTTACTCACAAAGGATAGCTAAAGGGAAAATTTCTAAGAACCACTGATTCACCCCCTCCCCCTCCCAGTGGTGCATTGTGTCTAACACTATTAGCATTAGTTTTATTAATTTTGAGTTATGAGTTAAGACAAGGATTCCATTTTAAAATTTAGATTGATATTCGAGAGTTGTAAAAAAATTTGATTAAGGATCAAATAGGTTTTGAAGGGACCTAAAACCCTCGAATTGTACATAGATCTGAAACCCAAAGCAATACAATTGCACCAAGATAAAATCATCAACAACCAGTAACCCAACCATGGCCTACATTCAAATACTAAATATTGAAGAACTAGTTGTAAGAAAAGAAGGTTGAAGCCACCAAAGAAAACAACTCACAGACGGATTTATCAGGCTCCCTCAACCATAACAATGGGTTTTGGCAAGGCTCTCATAACCTTAACCTTGAGAAGATCCAAAACAAATCTCTCCTTACCCATCAAACTCTCCACCTCAATAGGAGTAATAAAAAAAGACAACAACTCCCTCACAACCAAAAGACAGGGCACCAACAGCCCCCAAGAAGCCTAAAGATTGAGTTTTGGCAAGGCTCCCATAACCTCAACACCCAGTGAAATGAAAACATGACATTTACAAAACAACTAGGTAATTGGGTTTCGAAAAGACTCCCATAACCTTTCAAGTAAGAGAAACACCTACTATTTTGGATAGCCAAACACATACCAAAAAGAAACAACATAAGGTTTTGATAGGATCCCCAAACCATCACAAAGGGTTTTGGAATGACACCCATAACCATCAAACAAATAGAAGATCCCTGCAAAATCCAAGAGCTCCACCTCCATAGGAGTGACCAAAACTGAGTAGAGTATCCAACCAAGCAACATATTTCCATGCAGCACCTCTCAAAAGCACCTACATCCTCCATCTTCGCCTCTATAGGAGATAGCTTCACCCCAAAAGAAAGAATAGAATATAAAAAAGGAAGCCAAGAGAGATACATAACCCAAACCAACCAAGCATTTGCCACCTCAATATGAGAGACAAAGGTTGAACGAAAGGGAGAGGCAGGGAAAGCCCCCAAGAAGCAATTCCAAAGAAAGATAGACAAGAAAGTAAAGGAGACACACAACCTTGAGCTCTGGGTTTCTTCAAAAGCCAGACTCAAAAGGAACACCACCTCAATAGCATATCCATGAGTGAGTTGAAGAAGAGAAAAACCCCTTACACAAGATCCAATAGCAAAAACAGGCCCAAAAGGCAGTAGAACCACAAATACCCCAAAGTGAGGGAAAGCTCTTCTTAAAAAAAGCATTAAATAGATCTTCTAGCGACAAGGGCCAACTCCACACAATGAAGACCAAAACCGAGGAAAGAAACCCTCAACAACCCAACCGTAAACAACGCACACCCACAGGCACCCACAACGGTTGTAGGAGCAAGAAAAAAGACCACACAAAAAATGACGAAGTCTCTCACAGCTTCAAAATCCTCAGCCACATGCCTCCCAACATGGTGTTGTTGGCAACAACAATGAAGGAAAGCTGAGAGAGGGGGGGAGGTGAATCAGTTTTCACCGGATCTACAAACTTAACCACAAATACAGATTTGATAAACTCTAGCAACAACAAAGATAAGAAAATTGATAGCACAACACACAACATGGAGATTTTGATGTGAAAAACTCAGTTAAGGTAATAGCGACGGTGGGAACCTACCCACAATAAGATGATACTGTGCAGTAGTATGTGAAAATATTACAATGGGGAATGCACATGCATTCAGGCACACTGCCTAGAGATCACTACTGAAGATACAATAACTCGGAAGGCTACAACCCTCAAGGAAGTCTCACTAACTTACAACAAGATTCAAATTACAATCCAGAAGAAATGAACTACAATAATAGTGTTTGCTAATATCTAGTGACAGTTCTGGTTAAGCACATTTGTTTGCTTTGCAAAACCAATCTCTGCGCAATACAAAATATCGAAAGATGAATCCTTGTTCGCACATACACCACTCTCTAATAATGGAGACACAAACCTTGACAAAGATCAACCACCACACCAATATAATGATATACATGACATAACATGGACCTAAACAAAATTTCCAAACTCTCATCTTCACCGGTAATCACGCCAAGATCAACCGCAATACGTTACACCACCAAGAAAACCATATAACACAAAGCACATCATTGGATAATCACCAACAACTCGCACAAAGATCAATGTGGATTGTCAAAACAAATAGGATACAATTAGGAAATACCAGCAAGCATGTTAGAATCATCTGCAATAGTTGCATGAACACCACTTATTAAATCTTCATTGATCAACATTTGAAACTCAAGAACACTCAATCAACATCACCTGTCACGAAGAAAGATAACTCACGGAGCACAAAATCACGAACCATCTGAAATGAAGATACACAAGACCATCCCAAACAATCTCCCAAAATATTAGCTCAAGATCTCATCACACCAAAATATGCCAGAGGAAATATTGAATACTACAAAGCACTAATTAGAAAAACAAATGCAAACTGGATCATATGATATGATCAATTAGGCTTCCCGGATCACCAAAACCAATACAGAAAGATATAATAACACTAGAAGTACTCCATACACCAAACCATGATCCCAATAAACCAATCTGCAAACACTAGAGCAATAAATCACAGGAATATGTTGACATCAATTACAACAACATATCCTAGTAGCAACAATGTCTAACAATCTCCCCCTTTGGCATTGATGGCAACATATGAGTGTGAAAAACAATCAATGCAATGAAAGAAAACATCTTCTACATACTCCCCCTAAGATAAGTAGATAGAACATTTTTTCACATGCTTCTCTCCCATTTGGCAACAATGTCGAAGATTCTGAAAATAGAAAACCAAACTTACTCTCCCCCAATCCAACAAACTACTCCACCAAAAGAGCAACACCAACTCATCCATCCGGACAAAAAGATAAGACTTTGAAATCCACCAGATTGATGCAACTCAATGCATCTAGTTCCCATCAACAGGGGTAGATACCCCTAATTTATCTCTCAAATAGACAAATGTATCTGCAGGCAAAGGCTTAGTGAAAATATCAACAATTTGTTCCTTTGTAGACACATATTCCCTCTTCACTGACTTTTTCTCTCAAAAATGATATTTGTTAGACAAATGTTTAGTATTTGAATGTTGCACCGGGTTGTTTGACATATTGATAGCACTAGAATTATCACAATATATGACAATAGTCTCATCATAAATAATTCTGATATCCTTCAACATTTTCTTCATCCAAACTACCTGAGTGCAGTTACTAGCAGCAACAATGTACTCAGCTTCAGTAGTCTATAGGGACACTGAATCTTGTTTCTTACTAGCCCATGAAACCAATTTCTTACCAAAAAGAATGCACCATCGAAAGTACTCTTCCACTCATCAACATCACCAGCCCAATCAGCATCAGTGTAAGCACATAACATGAAATTATTATTTCTCGGATGCCACAAATCATAATCCATAGTCCCCTTCAAGTATCTGAATATCTTCTTTACAGTAGTGACATGACTCTCTTTCAGATCATCTTGATATCTAGCAGCCATGCACACAGCATGCATAATGTCAAGTCTAGTCTAAGTCAAGTATAGCAGTCCACCAACCATAGATCTGTATAAAGACTAATTAGCTTTTGAAGATTCATCATTTTTAGATAATTTGTAGCCAGTCACCATAGGATTTCCAACCGGTTTAGAGTCTTCTAACCCAAACGTCTTCAGCAATTCTTTCACATATTTAGTTTGAGATATAAAAATACCTTTTCCAGTCTGTGAAATCTGCAAACCTAAGAAAAATTTCATCTCTCCTATCATAGACATCTCAAATTTTTTTTCATATCACCAGCAAACTTCATGCTCAAGTCATCACCTCTTCCAAAAATAATATCATCAACAAAGACTTCAACAATCAAAATGTTATCATTCTCAATCTTAAAATATAGATTACTATCAGTAGTACCTTTATTAAATCCCAATTTCAGCAAGTACTTATCCAATCTATCATACTAGGCTCTAGGGGCTTGTTTCAATCCATAAAGATATTTATTCATTTTGCATACCATGTCTCCATCATCTGATAATGAAAATCCATCCGGTTGCTCAATGTAGAATTCTTCCTCAAGATCACCATTCAGAAAATTTGACTTGACATCCATCTGATATATCTTGAAATCCTTACAGGCAGCATATGCAAGCAATAGTCTAAGAGCTTCAATTCTAGCTATCGGAGCAAAAGTCTCATCATAGTCAATCCCCTCTTTCTGTGAATATCCTTTACATACAATTCTTGTTTTATTTCTAACAACTTCACCAGCTTCATCCAATTTGTTCCTGAATACCCATTTAGTACCAATCACATTCTTATCTTTAAGTCTAGGGACAAGTTCCCATGTGTTATTATTTTCAATTTGATTCAATTCTTCCTTCATAGCCCTTATCCAATTGTCATCTTTGCAAGCTTCAACAACATCTTTAGGTTCAATTTTAGAAATCAAACATATCTCTTCAGCAGCTAGTCATCACACTTTTATTTTTATCACCAATAATCTGATTTTTAAAACAATTCAATCTTACATACCTCAGAGTCTTCTTATTATTCTTTCACGTTCCTACACCTCTCCACTGGCAGCAAAAATATCCGAATTAACTCTCAAACGGATCATTCTGCTTCAATTCTTCAGTCTAAATAGGCATTAGAACAACATCTTGACCATCATCATACCTGCATGCTCTCATATCCTTTTCATAGTTCTTATCAACCTTCACATTTGCACTTTCCACTATCTTTCTTAGTCTCTTATTGTAGCCTCGGTAGGCTTTTCTCTTTGTTGAATATCCCAAGAAAATGTCTTCATCACTTCTTGCATCAAACTCTCCTATATCCTCATCTCTCTTGATATAACAGTTGCTACCAAAAAAATTGAAATATCTCAAAGCATGAACATGACCAAACCATAGCTCATAAGGAGTCTTACCGATATCACCTTTTATATGTACTTGCTTAAATGTGTAAACAACAGTACTAACAACTTCTCTCCAATAGATCTTTGAAACACTCCCTTCAATTAGCATAGTCCTTGTAGCATCCAAGATGGTTATGTTCTTCCTTTCAACAACTCCATTTTGTTGTGGGGTTTTAGGAGCAGATAATTGTCTTCTAATCATGCTTCTCACATAATGAATCAAACTCACCGGAACAAAATTCTCCTCTATCAAAACTCAGACATTTCACCTTCAGTCATGTCTCAGTCTCAGCATTTTCTTTATATATCTTGAATTTGTCCAATGCTTCTGATTTTTCCTTCAAAAAGACAACCCACATCATTTTGGAATAATCATCAATTAGTAACATAAAGTATATGTCACCCTACACACTTCTAACGTTTGTAGTTCCACATAGTTCAATATGCACAAGATCTAGCAATCCATCAGATGTATATTGCTTGCTCTTGAAAGAAATTTTTATTTGCTTACCCATCTGACATTCCTTACATACCGGATTAGCAAGCTTAACAATTTTAGGCAAATCTCTAACAGCTTGTGTAGAACTAATTTTAATCATTGAATCAAAATTAACATGACACATTCTCCTATGCCACAACCAACTTTCATCAATCTAAGAAATCAAGCAAATTTTCTCAACAACATTCAAATGAAAGATATTACCTTCAGTCTTAGTTCCAGATGCAATCTCTATACCGGAGGCATTTAGGATCTTGCATTTACCATTCTTGAATTGTAAATCATAACCTTTGTCAACCATTTGCCCAACACAAAAGATTATGCTTCATACCTTCAACATACAAAACATCATCAGTATTATGCTTACCATCAAGGGAAATAGAACCTCTACCACGGATCACACAGGCTTTGTCATCTCCAAATCTTACTATTTCACCATCATACCTTTCCATACTCACAAATTTGTGTTTATCACTGGTCATATGATGTGAACAACCACTGTCAATCACCCATTCATCTTTCTCTTGTACTTTAGCAACTAAAGCTTTCTCCTCAATAGTGCAGCTTATGGAATCAACAGGTATCGGTCCATCTTTTTTGATAGCAATAAACACAACTTCATCTCTTTCTGATTCTTCATTTGTAACACCTTCATTAGAAACATAGTAACAGTTCTTCTGATGCTTATACTTCCGGTTAGACTTGTAGGGATTATCATATTTCTCATGCTTCTCATATCTATCATTCGTATCATGCTTATAAAACTTGTCATGCCTATCATATTTGGCCATTCTCTCTAGGCACCTAGAAGCAAAATGTACTATCTTATTGCAAGAGAGACATTTCAAAGGCAATTTCCATCATACTTACCAGCTCCCTTAAGCAATCTCCGAGCAATCAATGCTTCAAGCTCATCTAATTCCTTTTCTTGCTCTTCCATCTCTCTTCTCTCTCTTTCATATCTGGAAGTAATGCATTCATCAAGATCATACTTCTGCTTTTCGGATACAAATGCTCTAAATGTTGTCTCAGACTTTCCATGTGATTCACCAAATTCACTCAGTTCAAATGCAATAATCTTTCCAACCATCATATCTCTTGCCACTTAGTAACACATATAGATTTGATAAACTGTAGCAACAACAAAGATAAGCAAACTGATAGCACAACACACAACACCAAGATTTTGACGTGGAAAATCCAGTTAAGGAAAAAACTATAGTAGAAACCTACCCATAATAAGATGATACTCTGCAATAGTATGTGAAAATATTACAGTGGGGAATGCACATGCATTCATGCACACTACCTAGAGCTCACTACTCAAGATACAATAACCCGGAAGGCTACAACCCTCAGGGAATTCTCACCGAGACTACAATCCGGAAGAAATGAACTGCAATAATAGCATCTGCTAATGCCTGATGACAATTCCGATTAAGCATATTTGTCTGCTCTGTAACACCAATCTCTATTCAATACACCATACCAAAAGATGAATCCTTGTTCGCACATACACCACTCTCTGATCATGCAGACACAATCTCTATACCCAAATTACACCATACAAAAAGATGAATCCTTGTTCGCACATACACCACTCTCTGATAATGCAGACACAACCTCTATACCCAAATTACAAGAAAATATCACCTATTTATACAATTCATCAACCTTGACAACAAGGTTGCCTAAACTCACAATTACAAAATTACATCATACGATACAAAGGTCAACCACCGTGTTGTTCACCAAAAATGATTAACCCAAGTACACCTACAAATGATCTACGAAATAGCCAATTTCAACCTATGAAAACTTCAAGGCTTGGACAACATAACAAGGATCTAAATCCTTCTACTCTTCAGGCTTTGCAAAACCTAGGTGGGTATACCTTTAATGCATTTAATCAGACCTATTACACACAAGACTGCATCAACAAAAGCAGATGGATCTCAAAAAGTTCAAAAACTAGGAGGTTACTACAGATGGGCTAAATCCACACTTGCAACTCAACAATGTTTGAATCATGAGATGGATGGAACAAACTAACATTACAAACATAAAATTAAATGAGGATATTGATTTAAAATCTCTGAAAATCTCCCCAACCTACAAGACCAGTGCCTTATCCAAGGGCAAATGAGTCATACATCAATCTGCAAATGAAAACTTCTATTGCAAATCCAATTTATTTGAATAAAGATATCCCTGCATTAATGCCTTGCAAAAATTCCTTCTAAGCTCAGACAAAGGATCATACATATCCAAACACTAATTCAGATTCACAATTTCTGCTCATAGAATTTAAATCCCTTTTGTAAAGGATGCCTAAGAACAGGAATTACACTCTCACTTAGGAGGATAAACCCAAACTCCATTGAAGACTGGATTTATTGAAAATGAAGAATGCCTGGAGACAATCTAATAAAATGTATATATGCCTTACATACATGTGATTGCAACAAAAAATATTTACAGCAAGAAGAGACTCTATTACTTGAAAGAAGTCATTTTACTGCAAATTTGGAACAAACCCAGAATTGGAAACCAAGAAAATCTGGAGCATTTCTCTCCAAAATTCTAGAACCCTTACAATTGAGAAGAAATGGAAATAAGAAGAGGAGGGAAAAAGATCAGATCTGCATAACACACTGCCAATTATCCCGTTTCTCCAACTGAATATTTTTATTTCTCCTTCTCGTCGAAACTGCTCTCTAAATATCTCACATTTTTTGAAACAAACTTCATGATTGCATTCCTCATTCCGAGAGCTTTCTGGTGATATATAATACTTGCCACTTTGGCCAAAAAATACCCCTCAGGTGAATTAATCTCTCACTGCACCTCTGTCATTTAAATTTTTGAATTTCTTATATAGTTGGAACTATATATTTAATTTTAATTTTTCACCCTTTTAACTCTTGACGCCCTGCCATGTGGAGGCTTATGATTCGCTGATGGGGTCCACTGGGCGCCACCTAGGATGACACCTCACCTTTCACCATTGGACTGTCTATTTGTCACCTCGTGGACCGCCACTGGACTACTTGCTTGTCGCCACCTCAGTTGCCACGTCATCGCCACGTCAGGGGGACCCGCGAGCTCACCTACCACTTGGACTTGCCACATCACCTTTTGCCATTTCGCGAAGGGTAATGGGCATGCATCTTTGCCTTGTGAAACCACGTACACCGTTGATCTTCATGGAACTTGCTCACTCATTAATCTTTTTCCATTTCGCTATGCTTAACTGACGAGTATCTCCGCTTCGCGAAACAACGCACGTCGTCGGATCTCCTGCAACCTGCTAACCAGTTAAGTCGCCCTTTCTCTGAAAAATTTGTCTACCTCAGGATCCGTGCCTACGTGAGGTCCACATGGTCACCACTTGGCCTCCTTGGTCACCTCGAGAAGCGCACCCACGCACGTGGGGTCAGCCTGGGTGCCCAACTGACACCTTGTGCCAAAAGCGCTTAAGGCTTTGACACTATGAGTGGGTGTGTTCTTACATTTAAACACCAAAAAGTTTGCCCACCCAGCTAATGTGGGACTAAAGTATTTTGCCTCGCAACACATTTCTGAGCTTTTCCTGGGTTTTTCATGGTTGCCAATGCATTTGTTTGGGATTTTAATGTCCTTGCTCTATACCAAACGCAGGCCCTGGGCTTTAAACAAGATACTCATGCATTTTGATGAAGTTTTCTATCTATTTCCACAGCCATAATTCTCACGCAAAGAGGATTCTGATGAAGGTTATGAAATTAAGCTTGACACCTGCTATCTGCATTTATATTGAAAGCTTTTAATTACCTTCATATTCCCTTTGCTTCCATTGCAAGGGAGGCTCTGCACCCACCATTTGCATTGAAATTGAAAAGTTTATTAAACTTCTCCACCACTCACGCCACAGTAGGGAAATCATTTGGCTTCAAATCTGCCAATTGCATTTGCATAAATTTCCATAAAACCTTTACCTATAGTGCACCACAGCAAGGATATTTTTGGCATTTCTCATGCCACTGCATTTGCCTAAGGTTTCTATTGCCTGAGTCAACCACGTGAGAGGGCAAATTGACTTCAAATTGCCAATTGCACTTTGTTTTAAACGTCCCCACTCTCCCACTCTCCACGCACGACCTCATGGTACGGAGGAGAAAAACTACACCTGCAACTTGCATTTGCATAAAAGTTTCTAAATGCTACTCAAAAACCACGCAGAGGGGGAGGCACATGAGGGGGGAATTTGACTGGGAACCTGCCCATTACATTTGCCTGAGACTCATAAATTGCTTTTGTTTAAAAAGTTTAAATTCCTCCTCAACCATGATGATCGGTTTCATACTTACCGGTTACAATTTGTTTGAAGGTTAATGTTTGTAACTCCATTGCATTTATACTAGTTGCAACTGATTTACAACCCTCTGTGAATATTGCCCGAGTAAGTATAGTTGCACATGTTATACCATCTCCATCTACATGATTCGTTGCATCAGCAACTTGCTTGACAAGGCTTGCACCAATATTCTTCATTTTATCCTTAAACTCGATGCCTTTTGCAACAGTGACACCATCCTTAGTGACTTTTGGGGATCCAAAACTTTGTTCTGTAATGACATTGCGACCCTTTGTTCCCATGGTCACTTTCACTGCATCTGCAAGTTGTTCCACACCTTGCAACACTGCAATGTATGCTTCATTTCCAAAATGGATCTCTTTTGCTGCATAGTTTCTACACCACCCGAACCTATGCTTAGCATTACAATTTGCATATACTCTTTGATAATTATTTGAAGTTTACAACTAGCATGCAAGATATACGTCCATCAATCCATAGACGACAAGAAAATTGAAGTCGCCTCTCACCATCCTACTGGTGAATTGCAGTTGAGCTGACATTGATATATATTACCATGAGTTTAAGACCATTTCGCCATAAAATTAATGCATGGGCATGAGTTAGGTCCGGCCCCAAAGTGGGTCCGGCTAAAAAAAAAATTGTTTTCATGCAACTGACCTTCAAAATTCCTCGCGAACCTTAAACATGCCTCTAGAATCGATCGGCACCATTTTCGGATCATCAAACTGAGTTTTGCAACTTTCAAGCACTTGCGCCACATTTTTGCATTTAATCACGAAGATGTAATTTTCAAACTGGTCAAAACACCTTTTTTAACCTTGCAAACTGACAGGCGTGTACTCTGATATACAAACATGAACTCTACCAAGTGGTTTCTCAAGACAAATCCCGAGTGAAGAAATATTAATGGTCAAAGATGACCAACTAGATTTGTCGGCACTGTGGACCTGATGAAGTCAATGTGCAAGCAACTCGTGATGTCTTTCTTAAAAATATCAAACGATCTTCGAAAACCCTCAAATCTAAGGCATAGGTACCTTGAATTACATATCAAAACTTGGAATGGTCAGTTTGACCAGGAAGCTAACTGGGTGCAAATGGTGTGCTCATGAAAATAGGCAAATTAATTGATATAGCACTGAAAATATGGAACATTGAATAAGATGGCTCAAGAAACCCTTTTGAAAACCGATCAAACGGATTGGTAGGAGCTTGAAACTGGAAACATAGCTTCTCATTTATACCAGCAATAGCCCGGAATAAACATTCTGGCATGACACTGATTGAGGCAACTTTTACACTTATGCAAAACAGAGCTCCGACTAGCTGTCAAAACAGACTTGTCAAACAACACAAACTGCAAACGGATTGAGCTTGCTATGTTGAATACTAAGAGGGGGGGTGAATTAGTATTAAAAAAATTACTGAACTCAAATACTTTATCAGTCTAGCAGTAAACCGGTATAATAGTTTAACTAACAAACTCGTTAACACAAATGGAAACCAAACAGCAAGTAAGGCATTCACCCACAGAAGCACAATCACCATAACACAAGAGATTTTGATGTGGAAACCCAAATGGGAAAAACCATGGTGAGATGAAACTCACAAGTAACTATCTGCAGAATAGTAACCAGACCGGTTAAGGTCAGACCTGTTAAGGTCATACAATGTTCTTTACCAGAACAGATCCTATTAGGAATCTCAATCTCTGTTAGGAGATAAGTCTGATTAAAGCCTACCTTGTGAGAGGATTTTAGATCCACATATTTGAATCACCTTGTTAGAGGATTTACAAAGGCCTTTCTGGGCCTACCTGGTTAAGGGTTTCTAACTTGTTAAAGATCTGAGTAATCAACAAGTGAATGATCTAGCAAATAGCACAGTCTGCTTGGTTAGATCCATGATAGCTCATTGCTAATGCATTTCAGAATTACTTCAGTCTTCAGTAAATCCACACTCTGTTACAGCACACAGACTTGATCTTTTCTGTTAAGATCGCACATACAAGAACTCATCAACCACTTCAAACCCTAACAGCTACTCACTTCTTAAAACCCTAGACATGATGTCCTTAAAAGGAATCTGATTTCATGTCGGTCCAATAGGAATACATTGCAAGTTCCTAGGTTCGTTGTATCTAGACACATTTGGTAACACGACACAAAATCACCGTCAAAGTGTCGGTGGATGGTAACTCATCACAAAGATATACCGGTTGGTAACTCATCACAGAGAATTACCAGTTTATACAGCTTTACCAATTACCGGTTGGTAACTCAGAGTAATACCGGTTTGACTATTAAACAGATTACCGGTTGGTAACTCAGAGTATACCGGTTTAGCAGATTACCGGTTGACATAAATGAAGACTGGGAAAATGATAACTGCCGCTTCTAGTTCCTTTGCTCCATTCTACTTGAGGTCCTCATGCCGCTTGAGATCGGTAAACACTTTCTGCAAGACACCGATAGTCTAAAGACTATAACATAATACTGGTTTGAAACAAATACCAGTTGAGCATAACTCACAAATACAAAAAGTGATCTCATAGCAAGTGTGTGTCCATCAATGACAATCACAACATAATCATCAAAAATACCAACAATCTCCCCCTTTGGCATTGATGGCAACACTTAGGAAAAATTTTGACTTCTAAGTGTTTTTTACAAAAGAAATATGCCATAATAAAAAATACTCCCCCTAAGCATATACACTATCCTTTTGCAGAAAAGAAAATGTATACTACTTCCTTACAGAGATAAACATGAGTATACATAGCATGCATCAAAATTTTAAATACCAGAATACTTCTCCCCCTTTGCCAACAATGACAAAATACAGCTGAATAACCCCTGTTTCTATTAGCTGAATAAATGTTTATGACAATAAAGAGTGAAACTTGTCAAAAACTGATTTAAAGTCCTGCATAAATTGCTTCATGGATAAGAACCATGACTCAAGTAATGAGGTAGCAACCTCACTCTCCATTTGCATCTGGGATACCTGTTCCTCCATGGCATCCAAAGTACTCATCTCTTAAGTAACCGTCAAGGCATCCAGATTGAGATAGCACTTCTGAAGTATTTGTTGTCTTGGTAGTAGAACCAATTGTAGTTCCTGCAAATCCTTGGTCCGGTTGCTGATCTCCAAATCAATTCTTGCAGCCTAGAGTTGAAACCGTTGAATGGTTTGCCCATAAGCGGTAAAGGAGTCATATGGGGTCTTCAAGGTTCTTATGAATGTCTGCAAATCAGTTTGCAGTTTGTCTTTCTGGGCAAGCACATCATTACAGAATAGATCGGGTAGACATATTTTACTGAGCAGCAATTTCCCCTCATCCATTGCATCTCTGATGTCCTTCTATGCCTTCTGCAGATCGGACTGATGCTCATGTAACTTTTTCACCAAGGCAGTGTTCAAAGCCTTTTGATGCTCCTCCTTGGCATGCGCTTCGGAAACCTCTTCCAGGATTTGTACCTGGTCCACCACAACTGTGCATAAGAGTTTCAGTTGGGCCAGAGAGGAATCGGTACTGGGGAGGTTGGTACCGGGTATCAGACTGGTAAGAGTGTCCACTGCAGCTTGGATCACATCTTGCTCCTTCTTCCTCCTTATCACCTCTAGGCGTTCTTGAGCAATCTTAATGCTTTGTAGCAGCTCCGATTCATTAGCAGATTGGAGGTCAATGGGACTAGTAATGCCAACCAATTTGGCTTGACTACTGGTTGCCTTTGGGGTCTCCACCTGTGTGCTCTATGTCGCTTCCTCCTTCTCTTTGGCTCTTAACTTATCTTCTTCTGCCTTCTTTTGCTCCTCTACTTCTTGCTTTCTTTTATCTTCTTCCTTCTTCTTCCCTTCTTCTTTTCGCTCCTTTTCTTCTTCATCTTTCTTCCTCTTCTCCTCTTCCTGCTTCTTCTTCTCTTCTGCCTTTCTCTTCTCCTCTTCCTGCTTCTTTTTCTCTTCTGCCTTTCTCTTCTCCTCTTCCTGCTATTTTTCTTCTTCTTTCTTTGCTTCATCCTTCTTCTTCTTCTCTTCCTCTTGCTTCTTCTTCTCCTCTTCTTTTCTTTTCTTTTCCTCTTCTAGTTTCATCTTCTCCTCCTCTTTTTTATTTTTCTCTTCTTCTGCCTGTTTCTTCTTTTCTTCTTCTTGTTGCTTCTTCTCTTTCTCCGCTTGCTCCTTGGCAGCCTTTTCTTTGTCCTATTTTTCTTGTCCTGCCGCTTCTGATGGTGTACCCGGAGTGACATTTTCACCATTCAAGGCATCAACATCAATAGGGTCCATTTGATCAGTGACCTGTTCTCCTTCACTATCATATACCTCATCCGGTTTATTGGTTGTCGGTTCTTGCTCAGCTTTCTTGTTGGCTTCAGCCACTTGATGCAACCTTAAAGCGGCTTGGGCATGAAAGTGGGTATCTTTTACCACTTCAAGAACTTTTCCTTCTAGCAACAAGAGTCTCCTTCTTCTCATAAGAAGAGGCCCTTATATCTTTCCACTACTTCATAAAGTTCAGTTTTAGGCACATTAGGAAAGTATTGTGCAAATACTTCCTCTCTTATTTCATGTTCCTTCTCTATGGCAATGCGCCACTTGTTATCTAAAGAATTATACAAAGAATTAGGTGTCTCAGATTTAATTTATGATGGCCACCGGTCATTAATACATAAATAATTGATGACTTCCTGTTCCACTTCCTTCTTTTCATCATCATTAAAATCATCAAAGCACTCTTTCAAATCACCAAGTACTTTTCTTCTAATATTTTTAATAGTTCTTTGACAATGTGTCAAAGGTTTGTAGGAGGAAATATCAATATTTACCGATGCAGATGTTGTCGGTTCATTCTTTGTCTTTTTCCTCGTTTTCCTAGTCTTCTTAGGTTGTTCTTCAGACGCAGTGTCCTCTGACTCTGGTGTGGTGTCTTTTGTCTTTCGCTTTCTCTCAAAGACTTTGGCGGGTGCAGCTTTCGGTTTCTTCTTTGTTGGTGACCACTTGGTCACTTTGGGACTACTTGTAGTAACCGGTGTTGTTACTGAAGGCACTGCCTTTCCCTTCTTTACTGATGGTTCTTCAACCGGTGTAACCCTTCCCAAATAGGTGTTGGTTCTCTTTGTCTTTGGATCAAGGGGCGAGGCAAGTAGGGTAGAGGCATACCCATCTAGCATGTCATACATTACCCCATATCTCATTGGTTCCACTTCTTCCTGTCTAGGCTTAAATGCCTCCATTATGCACTCATCAACTCCAATGGTGAAGCAGATGTCATCTTCATATTTCTTGACAATATTACCTGATATTCTCACTCTTTGGCTCATTTTGCGTCTGAACTCATCAAAGTAATTGTTTAGAACTTCTGGATAATCGGTTCCAACTGCTTGAAGGCTTTCCTTGATTTTCTTTGTAACCAGTTGGTCGGCAGATCACTGAATATCTCTAACTCCTGGGAAGTAACCTTGGAAGTAGAAGAACAACCCAACCAATAGTTGTCCAAAATTAAATCTCAAGGCATTGTCCTGTTTAATCAACTTTAGGTTCACCAGAAGTTTCCTTTGCATACAGGTGCATAAGTCAAATGATGCATCTTCCATGATCATCCGGTAGGCAGCATTTACCGCTGTAGAAGAGACAGAGTTGATCTTGCTAGCATAAAGTGTTCGGTAACCTATTACCATGCAAGCGTATTTGACCAAATCGTCCTTGATGGGATTGATGGTCATTCCCCGTTGGTCACTCACAGAACCGGTGAGCTTGGTCATTTCTGTCTTGCTGATATTCCTTAGGGCTGGCACTTCACCGACATTACAGAAACCAGTGACGGCATGAATCGCTTCCGGTGTGATTTCATGCGTCCGCTCTAAGTACATTTTATCACCATGCACTCTGTTCTGAATGATGCAGATGTGATCATCTAAAAACTCTTCAAGGAAATAGACTGCATTGTGAAGCTTCTTCTTTTCCAGGATGCTAAATTCTGGTTTAATCTTCTTATCCTTCCCGCAGAACAAACTCAACTAGGAATGGATTACAAGAGATCCTAAGTCTTCAATTTTGCAGTCAATGTAATCGAAAATGCCTTCCTCCACTATAACACCAGCGGGTATTTGAGATAGGGCATTGTATTTTGCCTTCCATTGAATGAAGTCTACTAGATCAACGGGAGCACTGGGGCTAGAGTGTGATGCGGAAGCCATGATAAATAGAGAAATTAGAGAAATACCTTCGTAATTCAAAATTTAGGGCTTGCAATTTACACTTCGTCACACACTCCTTCGGTTGCTGAAATACCACTTTGTGCTCTACACTTGACCGATTGATATTCACTTCTGATTCTTCTTCAAGATTTTGAGAATTCTTCGAATAGCAATCCAAATCGCTTTTCATCGCTTAGTTCTTTAAAAAAATTCTTCACTCGAGAACTGATAAGTGAAAAATGACTTGAAAAATCCTTTTAAACAAGTTCTCCACCTAACATAATAAATGCTCCACTATTAGGGCGTAAACCATAATTTTCCTTTTACCGTTTCCAGTCTTCTGCTAGTTGACAGGTATCACTTACTGGTTAAGGTCATTTACCGGTGTAAATCGGAGGCTTGAGATATTTCACCGTTTGCTCCCCCTAAGCTTTTCTGATGGTTAGTTTGTCGGTTCAGTGACTTCCACACTAGGTGCAGAAACCGGTTCTTCTTGAATCACTTCTTCTGGCTTCTTCTTCCAGGTTTTCTTTATATCTACTTGAACGGTTTCAACATCTATCTTTCCTTCCGAAGTTACTGGTATATCATCCGATATAGTCTTTCTCGTTCTGCAGAATCTTGTTGTATGACCCGGTTTGTTGCAATGGTAGAAAATCATTCCAGGTGCTCTCCAAGGTCCATTGTTCATGTTTCCATTCTTCCTTCTGCATGTTGCAGCAGTGTGACCATTGCCATGACAGATCAAACAGGTTGCTCTCCATCCAGTTGCCACTTGATAGCCACTAGTTCCTGACTGATAATTATAGGTATTAAACCGGTTTGGGTTCTGGTTCCTAGAGGGTTCAGAAAAAGCTCCTTTACTCCTTTGAGGATACCTTCCGGTGTTGTGCATGACAGACCTGCATTCGAATACTCTATGCCCAGACTTGTTGCATGCATAATAATTACCATTGAATCTATTGGGTCTAGGCTTATCGTTTAGAAAATAAGGAAAGTTATTGTAAGCCTTACTTCTACATACATTAGTAGTGTGTCCTTCCTTAAGACAATTAAAGCAAACAGGTTTGAACTTTTGCTTACCTTTATCCTTTGGTGTCGATTTTTTCTTTGATGCTCCATCTTTTGTTCCAGAGGTCTCACCTTCCTCATACTCAGAGAAACCAAGTCTAATGGTATTCTTTACCAGTTTAGCTGACTCAAGCTTTTGCTCTAGCTTGACAGTGCTCTTATTAAATTTGGCAAGTATTTTCTTTGACTCGGTAAGTTCTTTGGTAATAGCAGCACTAGATTCCTTCAAGGTTGCATTCTCTGAAATAGCAATGTGTAGTTCACCTTGCATTTCTTCCTTTTCCATTTTATTTTCATGAAGATGAGTGGTAAGTGCATTGATTTCTTGCTTCGGTTTGGAGATCTCATGATCTTTGTCTTTTACCAGATCTTTTGCTTTCCTCCTGTTCTCAAGCTCTTGACACATTCTGATAGTTAGTCCTACAAATTCCCTTCTTAGGTTGGCATTGGACTCCATCAGTTTTTCAGCATGCTCTCTTCTTTTTGCCTGAGAGGCCTTATATTTGATTTTAAGTTCATCATAGGCTTGCTCAGTCTGAGTGAGCCGATGAGTAAGTTCCCTCACAGTGTATTCCCCCATATCTCTTTCCAAGTGGTTAGACTTATAGAAAGGTTGGCTCTGATACCAATTGTTGAATACTAAGAGGGGGGGTGAATTAGTATACAAAAAATTACTGAACTCAAACACTTTATCAGTCTAGCAGTAAACCGATATAACAGTTTAACTAACAAACTGGTTAACACAAATGGAAACCAAACAGCAAGTAAGGCATTCACCCACAGAAGCACAATCACCATAACACAAGAGATTTTGACGTGGAAACCCAAATGGGGAAAACCACGGTGAGATGAAACTCACAAGTAACTATCAGCAGAATAGTAACCAGACCAGTTAAGGTCATACAATGTTCTTTACCAGAATAGATCCTGTTAGGAATCTCAATCTCTGTTAGGAGATAAGTCTGATTAAAAACTACCTTGTGAGAGGATTTTAGATCCACAGATGTGAATCACCTTGTTAGAGGATTTACAAAGGCTTTTCTGGGCCTACCCGGTTAAGGGTTTCTAACTTGTCAAAGATGTGAGTAATCAACAAGTGAATGATCTAGCAAATAGCATAGTCTTCTTGGTTAGATCCATGATAGCTCATTGCTAATGCATTTCAGCATTACTTCAATCTTCAATAAATCTACACTCTGTTACAGCACACAGACTTGATCTTTTCTGTTAAGATCGCACATACAAGAACTCATCAACCACTTCAAACCCTAACAACTACTCACTTCTTAAAACCCTAGACATGATGTCCTTAAAGGGAATCTGATTTCATGTCGGTCCAATAGGATTACATTGCAAGTTCCTAGGTTCATTGTATCTAGACAAATTTGGTAACACGACACAAAATCACCATCAAAGTGTCGATGGATGGTAACTCATCACAAAGATATACCGGTTGGTAACTCATCACAGAGTATTACTGGTTTATACAACTTTACCAATTACCAGTTGGTAACTCAGAGTAATACCGGTTTGACTATTAAACAGATTACCGGTTGGTAACTCAGAGTAATACCGGTTTAGCAGATTACCGGTTGACAGAAATGAAGACTGGGAAAATGATAACTGTTGCTTCTAGTTCCTTTGCTCCGTTCCGCTTGAGATCCTCGAACCGCTTGAGGTCCTCATGCCGCTTGAGATCGGTAAACACTTTCTGCAAGACACCGATAGTTTAAAGACTATAAAATAATACCGGTTTGAAACAAATACAAGTTGAGCATAACTCACACATACAAAAAGTGATCTCATAGCAAGTGTGTGTCCATCAATGACAATCACAAGATAATTATCAAAAATGCCAACATGCTAAACTGAGCAAATGGATTCATAAAGACTTGATATTTTGTACGGAGGCACACTTTTATGTATAGAATTCAATCCATTTTGAATTTCAACATGACGATCAACAGGGCAAAAGATAAAGGAGCTCAAAGTAGGCTACTTAAAAAAATTTACATATGTGCCTAAAATGTACTTTTAGCTCACCCCTTGAAATGGGTACCAGATAAACTGATCCAAACTGAAATCTGAAAGTTGCAGAATACTTCATTAGCTAAATGAAAGGTGTAGGACACACTTCCCAAGCCTTACCCTTTGAAAATCAACTGGCTCCATTCTACCCCCTTACTAACTAGGCCATTCAAATTGACTCATTTTATGATCATTTGGAAATGCAGAGCAAAATTTTGAAATGGGCCTCTCAAATTCACTCAAATTTAAATGAGTCCCAACAGTGGCTCTGACTGGGGATGGTTGATTGCGAGATCAACACAAGAATTCAGGATTTATGGTAGAGTAAACCACCCAAAAACGGATCATTCTCTTCTCTTCTCATCTCAAATACAAAGGTTCCTTATTCCGCCCAAACAGCAGGGCACTTTATTGAAAACCACACAACTGAAGCAAAGCAACTGTACAAAAATACAACTTATTAATAAAATGGCTCCCAGCCACCAAAGTTGAAACCAACTCTTTCCCTTATCAAAAATTTGATTCTCATCACTTAATAATGTAAACAATCTGAAGCAAACACTAATCATTAGAGAAATGTTTGTATTATGACACACATCTTCCAACCTGATGTTCCAATCAGCATTATATGCATACTCATCATGAACATAATTTTGAACCTTACTTTCATGATCAACCTCTAAAACGTATCCATTCTTTTCATCATCTACTAAGTGCAATAAATCAGCATCTTTAACATCCCACTCTTGAAAAAAAGAACATACCTCTGGCTCAAGCATATAATCTGAAATAAGATTTGAACATTCACTCATCTTCGCATAAAAAACTTCAAGATGGGGTTCAAACACACTAGAAAGCAACCCATTACAGAAATCTCCATCCTGACACATGTCACTGCTGCATGGAATGGTATCAACATCATGGACTGGTTCATCATTTACAACATCTGGTTGATCAATTATTTCTTCATACAAAGGGTTAGAAACCAAATGAAGAATCCCCTTATGAACATTGTGACAATGAAGTGGTTGGTCCATATCTATATCAACATTGAATAAAACATTAGAAAAATTGCTAAAGATACCATCCGCCCTATCATCATAATCATCTTCATCAGACAAAGAACAAATTGAAACTAGGCTGGAACTATCCTTAGTATTCCATGCTTCATAACCACAAAATTTCATCTTATGACCATCATTCTGAAAATCAAGATAGTCATACTTATCTTGCCACAATTGATCTTTTTTACTAATAGAACACTCATCATCAGTCAAAGAATAAAGATGAATATCACTGCCATTTACTTCATCTAATGAATATCCAGCATGTTCACTTAAATTTTCTGTCATAAAATCATCTGTTAGATCAGTATGTTGTTCATCAAATGTATAAGCATTCAATTCACAGTCCTTTTCTGAAGAATCCTCTTCACCATATTGCAGAAGGTCTTCATTAATAACTCTAAGGCTCTCCAACATTTGAACTTTCTTATCCACAACTTCAAGAGCTTTTCTAAGTTCTGCAATCTTCTGGAATTGCATTGCACTTGGTTGTTCCATCTAACATTCTTTAAAAAATTGTTCATCAATGTGTGCTATATTTTCATTGCAATCATGTGTACCATTGAGATTTTCTTAATTAACTTTGTGTACAACTTTCAAATTAGAAAGATCATCAACATGATTATAAAAAGTGAAATCTGAAAATAATTTAACTTCATCTTCAACACAATTGACATTATCAATATCCAAGTGAAGATCAACCATTGTTTGCACCAAACAACTCTGATTTTCATAGGGAATTAAATTATCGTGGTTGCTAGCACAAGTATGAACACCAAAACTCTGAACATTACTTCTCACTTCACACTTAGTTGCAGCATTACAAACACTATGACAGTAGACGCCAGCAGATACAAGTCTTTTAGGAATGCCATATTTTAAGTTTTTCTCTATGTCCATGGCTATCACAAATGCCTGATGCAATGTCTTTGGCTCTTTATCCCTCAACCTGTAACTCATCTTACTTCCAAAGGCATCCAAATAAATCACTAAATACATTTCATCATTTAGTTTACACCCTTGTGGGATCTCAGCAGGTGCTTTGGAGAATCTGACATTGAAGGCTGGCACTAACTCATCTTCCTCAACTCTAATCTCCATCAACTTCCTCAATGCATCATTAAAGTTTATTCTCTCAACAGATTGCTCAAGAAAAGATGCAACTAATTCTTCCCATGAGGGAATAGAAGCTTCCTGCAAGAATGAGAACCAAATCCTGGCATCCCCTTTCAAGCTCTACACAAACAACTTCATGCAAATATCCTCATGACAAATATCATAGTCATTCATTAAATCAACAAAGTTTTGCACATGCATTCTTGCTAATTGTAATTGGTCCCCATTAAACAATGGTAAATGCTTCCTAATGTCACTTGGAATCTGATTCGAGTAACCAGGTATGTCATCAAAACAGAATGGCACATAACCTTTAATAGAGAAATTTCTACAACAATCCATTACTAGCTGCAATCTCTACTACTCAAAATACTTCACCCATGCTTTAACTAAAATTTTTCAAAATAGGAAATATGTGAAGTATGAATTTCTTTTCCTTTTTACGGTGACCTTTTCACCTAATAAGGAACAAATAATTACCTCAACAATGAGGAATACCTGGAGTAAATTTGTTGTTGTTGCTGCCCTGATATTTGGTAAGATCTTTCTGAGATCTTCTAACATTATACATTGATCTTCATACAGAGTCGCCACCTCCTTCACGGAGGAAAATATCTTCAATAAATTCTTTGGGATCTACAATCATAAAACCCCAAGCAACTGCTAAATCTTTGATACAAGTTCACCAATCTTTAAAAACTTTTACCACAATGCACACTGGTGCAAAGATCTTTCAAAGTCGCCACTCACTGCTGTGAGAATTTATGAAATAACTTATAGAGCATGAACAGATCTAGACTTACACAAAGATAAAAGGATAGCAAAATTTTCAACACTTGGATAGGAATTGACTCTCATGACAGAAAGAAAACATTCCTGACTTCATACAACACTACCAGGCAGATAACAACAGATTTGAAAATACTTTCAGATTTACAAGACTTTTATAACCCTTTCCTCAAATTGGATAGGCACAACTCTAGGATTCGATTCAACATGAGTTATTGACCTATTACACACAAGACTGCATCAACAAAAGCAGATGGATCTCAAAAGGTTCAAAAACTAGGAGGTTACTGCAGATGGGCTAAATCCACACTTGCAACTCAACAATGTTTGAATCATGAGATGGATGGAACAAACTAACATTACAAACATAAAATTAAATGAGGATATTGATTTAAAATCTCTGAGAATCTCCCCAACCTGCAAGACCAGTGCCTTATCCAAGGGCAACAGAGTCATACATCAATCTGCAAATGAAAACTTCTATTGCAAATCCAATTTATTTGAAGAAAGATATCCTTGCAAAAATGCATTCTAAGCTCAGACAGAGGATCATACATATCCAAACAGTATTTCAGATTCACAATTTCTGCTCATAGAATTTAAATCCCTTCTGTAAAGGATGCCTAAGAACGGGAATTACACTCTCACTTAGGAGGATAAATCCAAACTTCCTTGAAGACTGGATTTATTGAAAATGAAGAATACCTAGAGACAATCCAATAAACTGTATATATGCCTTACATACATGTGACTACAACAGAAAACATTTACAGCAAGAAGAGACTCTATTACTTGAAAGAAGTCATTTTACTGCAAATTTGGAACAAACCCAGAATTGGAAACCAAGAAAATCTGGAGCATTTTTCTCCAAAATTCTAGAACCCTTACAATTGAGAAGAAATGGGAATAAGAAGAGGAGGGAAAAAGATCAGATCTGCATAACACACTGCCAAGTGTCCCCTTTCTCCAACTGAATATTTTCCTTTCTCCTTCCCATGGAAACTTCTCTCTAAATATCTCATATTTGTTGAAACAAACTTCATGACTGCATTCTTCATTCCGAGAGCTTTCTGGTGATATATAATACTTGCCACTTTGGCCAAAAAATACCCCTCAGGCGAATTAATCTCTCACTGCACCTCTATCATTTAAATTTTTGAATTTTTTATATAGTTGGAACTATATATTTAATTTTAATTTTTCA
Source organism: Cryptomeria japonica (assembly GCF_030272615.1). NCBI lineage: Eukaryota > Viridiplantae > Streptophyta > Pinopsida > Cupressales > Cupressaceae > Cryptomeria > Cryptomeria japonica. The sequence continues at coordinate 530,661,360 of NC_081414.1, forward strand.
CCCTTTTAACTCCTAACGCCCTGCCACGTGGTGGCTTATGATTCACTAATGGGGTCCACTGGGCGCCACCTAGGATGACACCTCACCTTTCGCCACTAGACTGCTTGCTTGTCGCCTCGTGGACCGCCACTGGACTGCTTGCTTGTCACCACCTCAGTTGCCATGTCATCGCCACCTCAGCGGGACCCGCGAGCTCACCTGCCACGTCACCTTTCACCATTTCGTGAAGGGTAACAAGCGTGCATCTTTGCCTCACGAAACCATGCGCACCGTTGATCTTCATGGAACTTGCTCACTCATTAATCTTTCGCCATTTCGCGATGCTTAACTGACGAGTATCTCCGCTTTGCGAAACAGCACGCGTCGTTAGATCTCCTGCAACTTGCTCACCAGTTAAGTCACCCTTTCTCTGCAAAACTCGCCTACCTCGAGATTCGTGTCTGCCTGGGGTCCACATGGTCGCCACTTGGCCTCCTTGGTCGCCTCGGGAAGTGCATTCGCGTGCGTGGGGTCCTCCTGGGCGCCCAACTAACACCTTGTGTCAAAGTGCTTAAGGCTTTGACACTATGAATGGGTGTGTTCTTACATTTAAACACCAAACAGTTTGCCCGCCCAGCCAATTTGGGACTAAACTATTTTGCCTCGCAACACATTTTCTGAGCTTTTCTTGGGTTTTTCATGGCTGCCAATGCATTTGTTTGGGATTTTAATGTCCTTGCTCTGTACCAAACGCAGGCACTGGGCTTTAAACAAGATACTCATGCATTTTGATGAAGTTTTCTATCTATTTCCACAGCCATAATTCTCACGCAGAGAGGATTCTGATGAAGGTTATGAAATTAAGCTTGACACCTGCTATCTGCATTTATATTGAAAGCTTTTAATTACCTTCATATTGCCTTTTGCTTCCAACGCAAGGGAGGCTTTGCACCCACCATTTGCATTGAAATTGAAAAGTTTATTAAACTTCTGCACCACTCACGCCACAGCAAGGAAATCATTTGGCTTCAAATCTGCCAATTGCATTTGCATAAATTTTCATAAAACCTTTACCTATAGTGTGCCACAGCAAGGATAATTTTGGCATTTCTCATGCCACTGCATTTGCCTAAGGTTTCTATTGCCTGAGTCAACCATGTGAGAGGGCAAATTGACTTCAAAACTGCCAATTGCATTTTGTTTTAAACCTCCCCCCTCTCCCACTCTCCACACAGGAGCTCACGGTAGGGAGGAAAAAAACTACACCTGCAACTTGCATTTGCATAAAAGTTTCTGAATGTTGCTCAAAAACCACGCAGAGGGGGAGGCACGTGAGGGGGAATTTGACTGGGAACCTACCCATTACATTTGCCTGAGACTCATAAATTGCTTTTGTTTAAAAAGTTTAAATGCCTCCTCAACTACGATGACCGGATTCATACTTACCAGTTACAATTTGTTTGAAGGTTAATGTCTGCAACTCCATTGCATTTATACCAGCAGCAACTGATTTACAACCCTCTATGAATATTGCCCGAGTAAGTACAGTTGCACATGTTATACCATCTCCAGCTACATGATTTGTTGCATTAGCAACTTGCTTGACAAGTCTTGCACCAATATTCTTCATTTTATCCTTAAACTCGATGTCTTCTACAATAATGACACCATCCTTAGTGACTTTTGGGGATCCAAAACTTTGTTCTATAATGACATTGCGACCCTTTGGTCCCATGGTCACTTTCACTGCATCTGCAAGTTGTTCCACGCCTTGCAACATTGCAATGTGTGCTTCATTTCCAAAATGGATCTCTTTTGCTATATAGTTTCTACACCACCCGAACCTGGGCTTAGCATTACAATTTGCATACTCTTAGATAATTATTTGAAGTTTACAACTAGCATGCAAGATATACGTCCATCAATCCATAGACGACAAGCAAACTAAAGTCGCCTCTCACCATCCTACTAGCAAATTGCAGTTGAGCTGACATTGATATATATTGCCATGAGTTTAAGACCATTTCGCCATAAAATTAATGCATGGGCATGAGCCAGGTCGAGCCCCAAAGTGGGTCCAGCTAAAAAAAAAATTGTTTTCATGCAACTGACCTTCAAAATGTCTCACGAACTTAAACATACCTCTGAAATCGATCGGCATCGTTTTCGGATCATCAAACTGAGTTTTGCAACTTTCAGGCACTTGCGCCACATTTTCGCATTTAATCGCGAAGATGTAATTTTCAAACTGGTCAAAACACCTTTCTGGACCTTGCAAACTGACAGGCGTGTACTTTGATATACAAACATGAACTCTACCAAGTGTTTTCTCAAGACGAATCCCGAGTGAAGAAATATTAATGGTGTGCTCATGAAAATAGCCACATTAATTGATATAACACTGAAAATACGGAACACTGAATAAGATGGCTCAAGAAACCCTTTTGAAAACCGATCAAACGGATTGGCAGGAGCTTGAAACTGGAAACATAGCTTCTCATTTATACCAGAAATAGCCCGGAACAAACATTCTAGCATGACACTCACTGAGGCAACTTTTACACTTATGCAAAACAGGGCTCCGACTAGCTGTCGAAACAGACTTGTCAAACAACACAAACTGCAAACGGATTGAGCTTGCTAAACTGAGCAAATGGATTCATAAAGACTTGAAATTTTGTACAAAGGCACACTTTTATGCATATAATTCAATCCATTTTTAATTTCAACATGACGATCAACAGGGGAAAAGATATAGGAGCTCAAAGTAGGCTACTTAATAAAATCTACATATGTGCCTAAAATGTACTTTCAGCTCACCCCTTGAAATACGCACCTGATAAACTGATCCAAACTGAAATCTGAAAGTTGCAGAACACTTCATTAGCTAAATGAAAAGTGTAGGACACACTTCCCAAGCCTTACCCTTCGAAAATCAACTGGCTCCATTCTACCCCCTTTCTAACTAGGCCATTCAAACTGACTCATTTTATGATCATTTGGAAATGCAGAGCAAAGTTTTGAAATGGGCCTCTCAAATTCACTCAAATTTAAATGAGTCCCAACACACCGGACCAATATAATGATATACATGACATATCATGGACCTAAACCAAATTTTTAAACACTCATCTCCACCAGTAATCACGCCAAGATCAATCGCAACATGCTACACCACCAAGAAAACTGCATAACACGAAGAACATCACCAGATCAACAAAATCACCAAAAATCGCACAACGATCAATGTGGATCGTAAAAAAAAAGGAAATGATTAGGAAACACCAGCAAGCATGTCAGAATCATCAGCAATAGATGCATCACCACCACCACTTATTAAATATTCATCGATCAACATCTGAAACTCAAGAACACTCAATCAACAGCAGTTGTCACGAGAAAGATAACTTGCAGAGCACCAAATCATGAACCATCTAAAATGAAGATACACAAAACCATCCCATACAATCTCCCAAAATCTTAGCTCAAGATCTAATCATACTAAAATATACTAGAGGAAATACTGAATACTGCAAAGCACTGATAAAAAAAACAACTGCAAACCAGATCATATGATATGATCAATTAGGCTTCCTAGATCACCAAAACCAATACAGAAAGATATAATAACACTAGAAGTACTCCATACACCAAACCATGATCCCAATAAACCAATCTGCAAACACCGGAGCAATAAATCACAGGAATATGTTGACATCAATGACAACAACATATCTTAGTAGTAGCAATGTCCAACAGGTGCAACCATGGTCCTGTGGGTCCTTAAAGAGAACAAACCAGATCATGCAGCAAGAGTAACACAGCGGAAGCAACAACGCAGATAAAATGCAAAATCAGATATCTGCCTCATCATATTATCATCATAGAACATCTGGTTACATGCAGACTAACATGCCCTGTTTTAAACTATATGTCAGATTATAATCCATTCGGACCTCCAAGAGGTATCTGGATTACGATTCTAGAAACTAGATACTCATAACCTTTGAACTACTTCCTAAGGATCACATATAACAATATATATACCCTTTGGAACACATCTGGGTTGGCCACAATAGATTACATTTACCAAGAAAGGAAAATGAAACGTGTAAAATAGGTCAGCCCTAAAACGTGAAGATCTTATCCGCCAAGAACAAACATGAAGTGCGGACCACATAGGAAGGTCAACCAAGGGCCTAAGAACATCAAGTGTGGTGCCAAACTGATCTGCAATCCAAGAAATCACTCTGCATGAGAAGAAATCTCCAACATAGATGATAAGCTCAAAACAACTCTGGAACCAAGAAACAGACACTCCAGAAGGAATAACTCTCCAAAAAAGAATCCAAATGAACTGAAAATGTGGGATAATGCACAAGAACAAGCCTGGAAATCGGAAATCGGATACGCCATGAAAAAGAACCAGGTATCGGAACACACGGAAAGAAACACAGAAAATTGTTACCAAAACTGAACAAGAGCAAAGTTGAAAGGAAATATTTTTGGTTGATGCAAGATTGCTTATAGACAGGGCATCACATCGCACCCATCACTCCCGCCTTTCACTAACCACCAAAGCCTTGACCAAAAATGGTCATGAGGAGCAAAAAAAACAGAGGGTAAAAAACCGACAATCTACGCAAGCCCAAAACAAGGCACAAACAAACGCCAACCAATGACCCACCAAAGAAAAGCCTCAAAGCAAGCCGTTTGAGAAATGGCATCACCAAATCTGCAGGGAACAAGAAGAGCTCCTATAGCTGCAACAAATTAAAAAGGAGTCAACAAATTCACTCCCATAAGGGAGGCAAAGATGTTGGTAGTGGAGAAGATAAAGGATAAGAGTGTTGAATGTGGGTAGATATTTGTGTGTAGCATTTGTGTTGGTTTTTTTGGGTTGGGGGGTGCGGGGGTGAGGGCGGGAGAATAGCTCCCACACAAAGCCCTGTTAGATATACCAATTCTCACGCTTTTATCTCTGGTCCATCCAACTTATTTGAAGGATCTATTGTTTCACCAAAAAAAATTTCCCCTGCTTCAAAGAATAAAGTCACAAAAGATTTTTATTTAAAAAAATTTCTTGTAGTAAAGAAAATCAAAAAACTATTTATACAATAAAAGCATATAACAATTTGAAATACAATTAATTGTGACAATGGTAGTCAATCTGGTAAAAAAATTGCAAATATTTTTGTATCACAAAAGACATGTATGGGTGTAAATTGGCTTATAGAATGCCCTTATAAATATAGCAAAATATTTTATTTATTTTTTTTCAATAAAAGTGGATTATTCCACTAAACTTTTTTATTAATATTTTTTATTTTTTAATCAGGATTCAAAGAGCATACCGGAGGAAAGAACCCTGGGAAGAAAACCTCTGGTCACACCTCATAGAATAAACCTATAGTATCTGACAGATCTGATTATTTATACAAAATGCGGTCACAACAAATATAATATCAGTTTTGCATAGAGCCCATATGACAATTTGTCAAAAAAACCCATCAGATAATTTTCAAATGTAGACTCCACAGTTGCTACCAATGGAAGAAGACAAAATTTTCCAAAGCCCTGTGCCAAATCCCATGAGACAAAAACCTTCCTGCCAAAAAAGAAAGTGTCAAAAAACCTTTGGAAAAACACTATTGTATCAAATAACATGAGCTCGAACTCTTCTCTAGACAACGAACATGAATACTTGAAATGAAAGGGGAAAGCGGGAATAATTATCATCATAAAATTTTACATCAACATTACTCAAGAAAATCATATAACTATTGTTGCAAACCTTCCCATACCCTAGAAGGAATTTCCTCAAAACCCACCTCTCGCTAATTAGCATTGCTATCAATGGCTAAATTTGCCAAATAATCCGCAATCTTATTAACTTCTTTGTAACAATGGGATACCAAGAAAGATTCAAACAATTCTATTTTTTGTAAAATGGGGTCAAGTATATACTGCAAATTCCAACAATTCGATTTCTTTTTCATAATACATTGAATAATCACCATAGAATCTCCTTCAATTATTAAGTCCTTAATTCCCAAAGAGATTGCCATATCCAATCCAAAAGCCAAAGCATGAAATTCTCATAATTGTTCGTTTTAAAACCAATAGGATGACACTTAGCTTTAATAAAATTTGCATTGTGATCATAAATTACCATGCCTACCCCGGCCGGCCCAAGGTTACCACAAGAGGCCCCATCAAAATTCAATTTAAAGTGCCCCTGCGGAGGAGGTTTCCATCTAGCAAAGCATCTCTTACCTATTGCATCATTATTTTTTAAAATTGAGCCATGAGAGGGTAAAATTGACAGCAGCTTCCAAACTCTAGTAACTCTACTATCCCAGTGCGAAAAAGAAGTAAGATTTTCCAAATTCTTATAAATAAATGACAAAGCAACCTCAGAGATTGAAGACTCAATTTTTAATAGAACCTCAGACACAGGAGACCTTGTTTTTTTAAATATCTTGTTGTTTCTCTCTAGCCAAACATTCCAAATCACAATAGATGGAGATATGATCCAAAGGCATGCATAAAAAGATGAGGCAAACATAAAGGACCAAGATCTGAAATGGGAAATGAGATCCCTACCAATAACAAAGGATATATTTAACTTCTCAAACAACCACTACCAACATTCATAAGCATAATCACAATGTAGGAACAGGTGTGAAGAAGATTCTAAATTTTTGTTACAAAGGACACAAGGGAAAACAACAGTAATACCAAGCCTGTCTAGTCTCATACCTGTAAGGACTCTGTCCTGAACTGCCAGCCAAGCAAAGGCTCCAGCTTTAGGAAGACAAGCCGAATGCCAAAACAACTTATAAGGCCAAGATGATAAATCTTTAGCAACCATAAAAGAGTTGTAACCATCTTTAACAGTGTACTTACCAGAAATATTCTTTGTCCAAATAAGTTCATCCTCAGAATCGGAAAGAAATACAATTCTATCCCCCAAAATCTTCTCAAAATCTAATTTCATGCTTTGATCAACATCTAAGAAATCAATCGACTTCCATCTAGCTAGCTTAAGGGGTCCACTAGTCATAATTTCAAAATAATCTGCTACAAAAACACCCCAAAGGGAGGAAAGAACAGCGATCAGAGGAAAAAAATCCCTAATATTCACCAAAGGTGTGTGTCCATTCCATACTTCATCCCAGAATCTGACCTTTCTACCATTATGAATAATCCATGAGAGATGAGGCAAAATAACTGATCTACATTTACAAAGGAAATTTCAAATAGCGGAACCCGAAGGCAAATTTGAGACTTTAAAAATGTACTCTCTCGATCCATTATTTAAATATTTGGCAAACATAATTTGTGCCCATAAGGAGCTAGGCTTGTCATATAATTTCCAAACCAACTTAGCACCTAAGGCTAAATTTTGATTTTCCAGACTCCAAATTCCTGTTCCCCCAAGTTCCTTAGGCAAACATACCTTATCCCATGCAACTAAAGGGAGTTTCTTCTTGCCATCTTTATTATTGTTCCAAAGAAAATCTCTAAGAGTATCCTGTAAACTAACAATAGCTGCTTTTGGAGACTTCAAAATAGACATGAGATATATGGGAACAACATTCAAAACACACTTGATGAGAACAATTTTACTCGCCAAAATTAACCATCTATGATTCCATGAGAGAATTCTTTTAGAAATTACCGAAATAATCTTATCCCAAAAACCAATCTTATCCTGTTTAACAAAGAAAGGAATCCCAAGGTAAGTACATGGAAGATTTCCAGTCTCAAATCCCCAAAAGGATTGCAACCTATGCTGAACCAGTTGTGATGTATTAAGGAAAAAAATCTTTGATTTATCACCATTCACTTTTTGACCAGAAAACGATGCATAATTTTGTATTATTCCTTTAATCACTTTTGCCTCTACTAACGAAGCATGTCCAAATAACAGAGTATCATCTACAAAGAGACAATGAGAAATACTTTGGGGAATATTATGAATCCTTATACCTTTCCAAAGCCCCCCCACTTTAGCAGCCCTAATAGACCAACTAAAGGTTTCAGCTAGGAGAATAAACAAAAAGGGAGAAAGGGGATCTCCCTGTCTCAAACCCCTAGAGGAAGTGAAAAAACCACAAGGACAATCATTAATTAAAACCGAGAATCTTGCAAAAGAAATACATGCACGAATCCATTTGACCCAGGCCTTGGAAAAACCTAACTTCTCAAGAACAGCACATAAAGCCCCCCACTCTACTCTATCATAAGCCTTCATCATGTCTAGTTTAAGTATCATGGCCGGGGTTCTTTGGGTGGAAATAGAATGCAACACCTCATGTGCTACAATTGCACCCTATGTCGTCTCCCTTCCGGGAACAAAACCACCTTGCTCCAATCAAATGATCCTAGGTAGAATTTTTGCCAACCTAAATGAAATTGCCTTTGTAAATATCTTATACAAAGTGTTACATAAAGCAATAGGGCAGAAGTCAACAAAAGTCTTAGTATCCTCCTTTTTAGGAATAATTGCAATCATTGCAGTATTAAGTTCTTTTAAAATAGACCTATTTCTCCTAGCTTCCTCGAGAGCCAATAAAACATCATTTCCTACAAAATCCCAACATTTTTGAAAAAATAAAGGAGTAAAACTATCTGGTCCCGGAGCTTTATCCGGATTCATGGCAAAGATAGCACTCTTAACTTCTTCTAAGGAAAAGGGAGACATCAACATCTTATTGTCTTCCAAAGATACTAAAGGAGGAATATTAGATATAATATCATTGCTGAAATTTTCATTTTCCGAAGATAATAATAACTTAAAAAACCTAACTACCTCTGAAGCAATGTCCTCTGGCTCTGTCAATAAATTCTCATTCTGACACTGAATACAAGATATTTTATTCTTACATCTTTTAATCTTAGTTGAAGAATGAAAAAATTTGTGTTCCTATCACCATCTGAAAGCTATAACTCTCTAGATTTATGTCTCCAATAGATTTCCTCTCTAGCTAACACCTCCTCAAGCTGTAATTTTAGTGACTTCAATTCATCAAAAACTTGTGGCACCATACCATGTTGAAGCACATGAGTATTAAGACACTCAATCATATCTTGAATCCTTTGTTTCTCCTGAAAAATGTTCTTAAAATGCGAGATATTCCATTCCCTAATATTCAATTTCAAATAACTTAACTTCTTAGCAATCTGAAACATATGGGACCCAGAACAAAAAAGAGCAGAATTCCACCATTTCATAAGCAGAGGCAAAAAAGAAGAATCCCTAAACCACATGGGCTCAAATTTAAATGGAGACTTAAAAGAAGTCTTATCCTCAATAACTGAAAGGGAATTTGGAAAATGATCAAAACCCGAGACCGGTAGAATAGAGGAAAAGAATTCAAAATCTGAATCAATCCAATTCTCAGATAACAAAAACCAATCTAATCTCTCAACAATCTGAGAAAAATCTCTTCTCATGTTTGTCCATGTGAAAACTCCATTCTGAGACTTACAATAAAAAAGGTTCATATCAGAAATGAAATCCCCAAAGTCCTCCATAATCCTTTTATTAGGGAAAACACCTCCTCTTTTCTCATCTAAATCAATGATAGCATTAAAATCGCCCCCGAAGATAATAAAGGAACCATGTTTTAAGGGAGAAGAAATCCTCTTTAATTCACCCCATAACTTACTCTTCCCTTGAATACTTGACGGAGCATAAATGTTAAAAAGCCAGAATTTAACCTTCGAAATCTTACTTATAACTAAAGCCAACATCCAATTTGTAGCAGATGCCACTAACTGTACCTCAATATTATAATTATTCCAAAGCAGTGCCAAATCTCCTGAAGCACCACAAGCTGGAGAAGAAAGAAAATTCCACCTTCTCCAAGATGAAAAAACCAAATCAACAGACTCCTTTGACAACTTTGTTTCTTGCAATATAAAATATCACACTTAATTAAGTCCAACTAGAACTTAATTAAACGTCTCATTTTCCTCGAGGGGAGGCCAAAGCTCCCCTCTTCCCATTAATTGGAGAATTTTTGCTTTCCCCAAAGCAACCTTGCAAATTACATTTCACAGCCCCTGATCTTGTCACAGGACTAGTCACAAATCTTTTACTCCTCTTTCTTTTTACACTTACTGGAGTTAGGCATGTTTTCTTAGGCCTACCAAGAGAGATTGAGGGCCTCCCTTGCCCACCAACAGGAGAAAGGGACAAAGTCTTTTGAATTCCAGCATCAATTTCCATTTGAGTCTTAAGATTATTTGGAGGCCTACCTCTCCTAGGAGAAAACCGGAGTTGTTTGGACAATTGGTAAACTCTTACATGACTTTGGAGAAGCCAGGATAAATGGATTATCTTCAAAACCCAACTCTGTTGTAGCCAAAACTGCAAAAGGACTAGTAGATGCAGAAATTGGAAGGGTCGAGTTTATACCCCCCAAATCATTCTCAATCGAACAAACAACTCTATCAGTAATACCCTCATCCATTTGATGTGCATGATGGTTAAAAATATCATTTACTTGCTGATTCTGATTCTACGAGATTTTTTTTAAGACATTGCTTGTTTCTCTTATAAATAGTATTGGTATTGTGTGGGTATGTTGACTCACTTGTAAGGCTTAGCTTTTGTGTACCTTCAATTTGGGGTACTCTGAGGTGAACAGTCTGTTATAGATCTAATTTTTATAATTCTTTATGTATCCTTTAATTTAATTTCAACTTGAATTTTTTAATGGTTTGAGGTGACTATCATAAAGGAAACTCAACTGTAAATAGTGATAATTTCTTTTATTTCACTTTTCAAACCCTTTTAAAACAACAACGGTTTAGGTCATATACTTCACGTAATCAAATTTATTCTTAATCTTCTAAATAGATTTGTCAATTTGAATTACAAGCTAATTTCTGAGTTTGTCTTCTTCAAATGTCATTTGATATTTATGTTGAAGAAACATTGAAATTTTTTAATTATATCTCCATCTACAAGATTTGCTTATGTCAATAGTACCATCATTCTTTAAAAAGTAAAGCGACAAAGATAACATTCTATACACAACAAAATAAAATTGTGTATCACGATTTTACATATTACTTTACATAGAAATAGAATTACGCATGACTATTTTACATATTCTTTACATACTACTAATAGAATTGCACTGTACATATTGGTTTTACTCAAGTGCTAGTTAGTAGCACAAATGAGAAATTAAGAGGAATTTACTGGTGTTGGCTAGTCTGATTGTAGAATGCAACAGTGTTTTCAATTCATGTGGTCAGAAAAACTGAAGGTGAATTGAGAAAGGAAAGCTAAAAGCGATATGTGTCTTGTAGCATGAGAACAAATTAACAAAATCACCATGATATTTTATTTAACCATTCTGAATATGAATGTTACCATCTTTGAATAATGCCCCTCATCAAAATTTACAGCAACTAAATATAAAACTGTACTACATCTCAAGGTCTATGCATTGTCAAGCCTTCTGTTTTCATATTGATTTAATATTTCTTGTACGGGAAGCCTCATATTGTCAAATATTCTTTTACATGGAAAAAATCTCATATTGTTCCAAAATTTCTTTCACATGCAGTAAATGTCATGTTCAGGTTTTTCCTATACATGAAGCAAACCTTACCAGAGTGGCCGCTATCAACCATCTTTTGTTGTGGACATCATGTTGGAAGGAGGCCCTGGCATATGGTTTTGCATAGCAACCTATTGTCGTCCAATCTTCTTCAAGTCAGCCATTTAGAAATGAGAGAGAAATCCAAAATGGTGACATTGCCAATAAATTATAACCAAACAATAGGGACATCACAGGCTGATTTCTTCCATCTCTTCATTAAGCCACAACCATCAGACATATGATAGAACTCCAGAATGGCAACATTGACCATAAAGTAGCAGAATGAACACGATGGACCTTACATAACTTCCGGATATTAATGGTTCAATAAGAGGGTCCACACCATCAAATATCCAGTTCTCAACTCAGCTGTTTGTAGTCTGCATTAACTCAAACCACTGCAAAACATGTATATGATATTAAATCTTTTGATCCTAATGATTCAAATTATTACTTATAGCATGAAATAATTTCAAACTAAAACACAAAGGGTGAATTTAAATATAGAAAAACAATATATCAACATACACTAGAAAACATGACAGTCCTATCAGAAGATTTGTCATAGTTCCTAATCCCAGAAAACATAAAGAAGCTAAGATAAAAAAATTCTCACGGAGGCATACAAAGAGATTATTTGAAGAAATTAATTGGAATAAAATTAGAAAGCTACATTTGCATTAATCACTTGAAATGTGCGGGCAACAGTCAAATTGTTTCTGATGTTCTATGATTGCTCGCCAGTTCTACAAACCTCTATTGTCCATGCGGCAAAACTGAAATTGTGATTACCTAGAGGTAAACATGTTGGTGACATACATAGTGATAGGAAAAGGTTCTCTCTTGCAAACAGCAGATTCCTTTTGCATAAAAAATTTTCCCAAAAGATCAAAATGGCTGTTGACAACTTTTATCTTTATTTTCTAAAGCAGATGCAAAGGTAAATGCATAGATAATATAGCTGCACGAGTGTCAAGAAATTTGAATGTCAGATACAATTGCTTAGGTACCACTGCAAAACCTAGAGCTATCCAATGTAAGCCAGGTTGCATATCAATGTTACACAATGTTTTGGTGACCTGACAACATGACAAGGAGCATGTATCCATGATGCCTATAGAGACCCCCCCTAGTTTCTGGGACAAAATGAGATATGGGGATCAAAATGTATTAAACACCATCTGTTTCTCTAATATTTCTAACATCTTTTATAAAACATGGATTCAGAAGCAAAGAGAAAAAGGGGATGTGACCCTAGATGGAGCATAACAAGAAAGCAAGTTAATATATTTTAACCATCATGGGTTTACAAGACAAGTTACCCTCAAGCATTCAAAACACACATTCACTTGACAGACAAGTTCATGCCCATAAACTCAAATATTGCAACTCGATTACACATATTCATTCAATCAAACTTTACATCAGCTATTAATTTAATTACAAACTTTGGCCTTTTCATTGGCCTTTCTCTTCCTTTGCAAATTACATCTATACAGAATTTCAACAGACTCTTTGTGCTATGCTTCGATACCCTAAACATTTCTCCTCTTCAGCCTATCCTTCTTGTTCCATAGATTTCTTCAGCTTACAAATTTTCAGTTACACCTTCAATCTACTTCTATGCAGCTATACACATATATTCCTTGCACATGTTTCCTACAACCCACATTCTCGATGCCTCTTCTCTCAGGTGTTTTTTCTTTTCCCAATATGCAGCCAATTGCTGCTTCTCTCCTCTTGCCCAACCTTATACGATACCTCTAACTTGGGGTCGCCACCACTCACAATGCAGCCACCTTCCCTTGACCACCTCCACCAAGTCTCACCTACACAACTTTTCACGACTTCCACATACAGATTTGCAACATCTGTATTCCACTCTGTCACTACACAATCCTCTTTCTCACTCGCTTCAACATACACATCCATCTCAAATTCTATATCAAAAAATTCATATAAATTTACTTCTTCTGCTGCAACTTCATCAGGTAGCTCATCTTCTTTCTCATTTTCTTCACTCGCCTATTCCACTACCTCAACTTGCAAGGCATTTTCATCTACATCGTATTCTTTGCATTCACTCACCAACTAACGGTCCTTCGTAACGTTTTCTCTACTCTTCTCTCTTCATTCTTCTTTTCACTAGTGTTGGCTGCTCTCAAATCTTACTCCTGGCTGCAACCATACTTTCTCAATGGGGTTCTCCATATCCCATAGCTCTCTTCCCAATATCGTTCCAAAAACGAGATCATCATAGGCCTCTTCATGACCCACCTCATCCTCTTCTTCGAACTCACCCTCTCGTCTATTGCAATCACTTGTCACGTATCACTCTTCTTTGTGGCTTCAAGCTCTCAATCAATCAGGATTTCGAACACCTGCAATGATCCTTTTGAGCTCCCAACAACCACTTCACACCTTCAAATCTCTTTCCACGGTTTGCCCCTCTTAGTTCTCGATTGCTCAAGACTCCTACAACAATCCTCTCGAGCCTTTGAGACAACTTCCACCACTTCAACTTCACCTGCAGGTCATGGTGGATCCTCTCCACTCTCAAGACCCCTCACTCTGATACCAAATGATGCAAGACAACTTACCCTCAAGTATTCAAAACACACATTCACTCGACAAACAAGTTCCTGCCAATAAACTCAAATAACCATTACTCAAATATTGCAACTCTATTAAACATTTTTATTCAATCAAACTTTGCATCTGCTATAAATTTAATTACAAACTTTGGCCTTTTCATTGGGCTTTCTCTTCCTCTGTAAATTACATCTATATAGAATTTCAACAAACACTTTGCACTATGCTTTGATTCCCTACACAGTTCTCCTCTTCAGCCTATCCTTCTTGTTCCACAAATTTCTTGAACTTACAAATTGTCAATTACACCTTCAATCTACTTCTATGCAGCTATACCAATATATTCCTTGCATATCTTTCCTATCTTAGGCATTTTTTCTTCTTCCCATCATGCAGCCAATCGCTGCTTCTCTCCTCTTGCCCAACCTTGAATGATACACCTGACTTAGAGTCGCCACCACTCACAGTGCAGCCACTTTTCCCTTTATCTACACAGCCTCTCACCTCACCTTCCTCTGTCAATGTGCAGCCCACACACCTTGTTCGATGCCTCCTCTATTATTGCCTTTCTTATATATGTTGTCTTTATTGTGTTGCTGGTGTTGATTGCCTATAAGCCCGTGTGCTCCTGTATCAATGAGTAGAGTGATTTTAGCATGACTAGTGACACCCCTCCCCACAAAAAAAATTAGGGCTTGGCACATTGAACATGTGACTCAAATTGGTTTTTCTAAAGCTGATAAAATTGCAAAATTTACAATAAATAGAGAAAAAAGGAAAACTTGGTATGATTTAAATGAAGGGGAAAAAAATCTCTATGCTTCTTTCCTCCCCAAAAACTGACAACGAATTGTTGGACCTTCGACAACATTTCAGGGGCATTATGAAGCATTTCCTTTGCATTTCTTCAATTTTCTTTTAACTTATATTCATCGCATATGCGGAGTAACATTTAAGCATCCCTATCATTTCAGCCTTCAGGGATATTAGGGTGTGTCTTGCATACCACCACCCATTAAATATGAGGGATGCTATCATCCTTGGGAATGCCATAGACACATGCACATGTAGAATGTTGTGCTAATACTAGAATTATGTCAAAATAACATTCACCTCTTCATATCTACAAGACCTTGAAGACATCTAGATTTGCTATATTCATACACCTGACAAGAGTGCAAACAAATAGGAGAGGTCCCTTAAATTTCCCGAAGATGGATCGAGGAGAAGTATTTAAAATAGTGGACAAAAATTTACATAAGTATTTTGACTTCATAAACCTTAGACATTGTATAATCATGTAGACAAGATAGCTTAAAATCAAGTGTGTTATTCTCCTTTCAAATTCTTTACTTTCGCCTCTAAAGGTTTAAACAACTAAAATCAGATGGAGCCTTCTACTCTTGTAAAAGAATTGATGTTATTCAACTAGAACAGCTGAATTTTATAATGTGAACCATCACTCATACATTTTGACATATTTCTAATTTTTTTGGACAATTTTTTTATTAACTGTATTATTGAGTCCCTCTATTTTGCTTGTCATACACGTGGGTTCAGTATAGGTCCAAGTCCACCCACGGGTGCCCAAGAGATACCTGAGGCATACTCAAGAGAACCCCAACATACCCACAGCTGTGGGCCTTAAAAAGCTTTAAAACATATAAAATAAAAGAAGAATTTTTTGAAAAAAAAAAAAAAAAAAACTCCCAAAAAAGAAGGATTGCAAATGGAGGGAGGTTGCAAATGAAAGCATTGTTGGTTGCATTTATGGCAATAGGCTTCCTTTCAACCTTGTTAGATCACCTTATTGGCGGGATATAGTTACAGCCCTTAACAATACACCTTCTAATTATGTTAGTCCTAGGTATGAAAAGGTGTGAACCACCTTATTCATGAAGGAGAAAGCTTTAGTAGAGGCATCATTGAGAGCAATCAAAGATACATGGCCCTAAACAAGTGTGTCCATCATTTTTGATGGATGGAAAGATTGCCAAAATAGACCATTGATCAATGTTATAGTAGTGTCCCCTAAAGGGGCAATGTTTTTAAGGTAGTGGATTGTGAGAGGTAGGTAAAAGATGCAATTTTTATTGCCAATGTCCTCGTAGAATCCATTGAAATGGTGGACTCTGAAAATGTAGTCCAAGTCATATCAGACAATGCTGAAAATTGTTGGGTATTTGGGTCTATAATGGAGGATACAAATAGCCACACGTTTTGGACACCATGTGCAATCTATTCAATCAATTTGATATTGCAAAAGACTAGCACACAAATTGAGAGGGTCACTACGCGGAGGGTAAGGAAATCCAAATGTTTGTGACTACTTATATGTCACAAGGCATTTTTAGGACCTTCTACAAGTCAGAGTTGTTTAAGGTAATTTAATTTTTTTATTCATATACTTTTAACTTATATTCGACATGTATTTTTTTATGCCATGCTAGGTTGTTGAAATTCAATTTGCATCTCACACAATCCTCTTAAGGTGACTTGTGAAGGTGCGAGAGACCTTGAGCTCTATGGTCATCAACAACCTGTGGATTATATGGAGGTAGTCAAGCATAGAAAGAACCCAAAATATAAAAACATTGATCCTAGATGATTGTAATGTCCTTTGTTTAATGATAATTAATCTTATTTCAATGAACTTAGATTAACTGGCTCAGCAAAAATAATCAAATGTGTGTCATTCCATATTCTATTGATTTGATTGTTTGATAAGTAAATTGTTCATTAATTAATTTTAAGATGATTAACTTCAACAATTATAACCTTTAGCCCTTGCATTACTCCAATCTAAGAGAAAGAAAATGACTATGTTGCCAAGCACTTTGATACCAATTTCAATAGGGCTTCCCTCAAAGTTTACAGATCCAAGCCCTTACCCCATTTTGGACCCTGTCCTCAAGGTTCTTGGGTCGCTGATCCCCACCCTCTCTTGGAAACACCCTATTGACTGGATTTAGACTGCCCCTCTCGGAAACAAGTCCATCACCTCTTCTTAGTTACTGGTAGTAATGGCAGGAATATTTTTAAGTAATTCCACTATTATACTAATTTTACAATCTCATATTGTTATTTGTCTGATCAAACATTATATCTATATATATATACATAAATAAATGAATCAAATAATCTTACCTATTATGAAAAAATTATTAACACTACCATTACCTAAACACTAATTATTAATCTATCTAGTGGCTGTAAAGGCAAACAGATCTGACATGCATCAGATCTGGCCTGCCACTATATATGATATTAAATAAGACTCTCATACATATTGCAGTCTATAAATATTACTATTAATATTCATATATTAATATTACTATTAAATTCTGCATAAAAACATATTAGGCTTCATATATTAAGCATACGTAATAAGTACATCCCTATGCATACCACCCGAACAAGGATGCTACTGCCTGTACCATAATAACCGATCGCTGGCTACCAGATAATATATATTCCCCCTTTAATCACCAAAATGGATCCCTTATACATATCCTCTATTTCTAAAGATCACGCTTCTTAAAATGAAGAGACGCGTCCTTGTATTTATTAATTCTTTTACATTAGTCAAATTACTTTGATCACACCCTTTGCCTTTTATCCTAATCGCTGCCTTAGCATTCCTTTTTATTATTTATTACAGTTCTTTCTTTTAAATACCAACGCTTCATACAATACTCATACCCCATTATTGAATCGTTGTTGTGGGTTTATTAATAAGTGAATCGCACCCTGCCTTGGTATTTAGCCTTTCAAATGAATCGCACATCTTCTTATTTCCATTAACCACTTATTAGTTTGTAAAATCTCTTTAATGAATCGGGCTATTTGCTGACCTCTTAATAAATTGGTTTATTTCAATCTATGAGGCTGTATAATATATTAGTGATCAGATAATTGTTGGAATCCAAGAACACTAAGAGGGGGGGTGAATCAGTGTTCTACCGGATTGATCAATTTTAAACTTATTAAAACATGCATACACCAACCGGTATACCAGTACATATACAATTGAAAGAAGCAAAGCAACCAATAAGCCAATCACATAAATGAATACCATGACACACAGAATTATACGTGGAAAACCTCAAAAAAGAAAAACCACGGTGGGATTTGTGACCCACAATATCAATCCACTGGCCATATGAAGAGATATTACAAAATATAGGGGCCTGCACTTGCAGAAAGGCTTAAAGCCTAGAGCACACTGCTCAACCACAAAACGAACCTCACTGACTACATACAAATCCAGACTACAATCCGGAGAAACAATTGAACTGCTAAGATAGCATCTTCTATGCCTGAATACAGTTCCGGTTAAGCTTTGTCTGTTCCGGTCTGAAACCCTAAACCCTTTACCGGAATACCCCATACATAAATATCCTCACATACATGATCTCTCTCATATGTTTCGCATCTCCTTCACATTCCATAATCTTCCTCATACATATTCACATGATATATCAAAATGATCTAACCAACTGACCTATATACCCTTTACAATTTATCATGTTTTATGTCGACTTACAAAGATAATTACAATATCAATATACATGTCGACTAGATAACATAAATACATGAATATCAAAAACAATTGCCGATGCCGGATCCAAAAGATGTCGGCCTCCAATACTGATAACCTGATTCTAAACCATGTTGGCTTGCATTGCCTATAACCAAAGAATTCCTTCCAACCTGTCGGTGTCGGTGAAGTGCCTGTCGGTACACAACAACCCAAAATATGAAGCCAGAATAAATTACCATGTTGCCATCAATGACAACATATTGAAACCAACCAATTGAGTGTCAATTGCCAATAATCTCCCCCTTTGGCATTGACGGCAACACTCATGTGAAAAATGGTCATGGTTTCCAACTATCGGTTTCATCCTAAACCTGCTCCCCCTAAGCTGAATATCCATCAATGCAAAATACTCCATACCTCCATAGTTTTCCACCTATACTCCCCCTAATGTATACAACTCCCTTTTTCTTTTTCACATCTATATCACTCCCCCTTTCACATCAATGCCATCAAAATTACCAAAAAGCCAAAAACCGGGACGAAAAATGAAAGATTGTACAATGAATATGTCCCAAAATAATCCGGATAGGCCTTCTCCAATAGCTCAAGATAGGTATCCCAACCAGATTTGTAAGTGTCGGAAATAGATACAAGTCCATTTAACATATGGGCAAATGACTCTTTCTCATTAAGCTCTGTCGGAAATAGATACAAGTCCATTTAACATATGGGCAAATGACTCTTTCTCATTAAGCTCTGTCGGTGTGGGCTTACCAACCAGATCTATACACTCCTTATGTACACTAAGTGAATCCAACCGGGGACTCACCAATCCTCTAAGACTTCTGGCTCTTCTTATGATTTTGTCTTTTTCCCTCTTGAGCAAAAACTTGGGCTTCCAAAACCAAAATCTGACCATCAATGGATGTAGTCAATGAATTCAATCCATCAAAAGAATTGGCTATACCTGCAATCTCCTCCTCAATATCCTTAATCTTTTTATTTGTCTCAGTTGTGAGCAAACCTGTATTACAGGATACTCTGTAGATATTAGTACACTGGCTCAATGCATTATCTGTCAAATTCAACTTTCATTAATCTTCTTTCTTTCAAACTCAATAACTTGATCAAATGTAGCTCTTTTTGCCTGTGTGAACCTCTCCAGTGCTTATCGGTTTGATATCTACTGCAAGGATTGGAAATCCTTTGAAATGTGCTATGTGATTGTCTTAAGCTTACCAGATGGGCTTGCTTCTCTGTCAAATTTACACTCTGGGACAAGTCTATGCAAAACAGTGATAGACTGATCAATAACACCTTTATCCATAGATCCCTCCTTCAACATTTTATGTGCAACCATCATCATGAGTTCAGCATAACTCATCTCGGTTATGCTTTTCTTTTCAACCTGCGAGGTGTCAATTGACAACAATGATGGACTCACTATCAGTTCCCTGCTGGATTCCTCTTTCTTCTCCTCTGATGATTTAACCTTTATAGCTTCCTCACTTGCACCGGTGGCTTCGCCACTTGGTGCAATCTCAATAACTGTCAGTTCCTCCCTAGGAACTTGTTGTGACCATTTCACACATCACCCCATTGCAAATGGGGACCCCTGCCTTTTTGCTTTCTAGGGTCTGTTTTTTTAGGTCTTTTAGGGTTTTGTCTGTTAGCCTTCGCATTTTGAGTGTCACCAAGGGGATCACCTGGATAGCAGGTCCTGCTGGAGTGATGTCCTTATCCTGAAATTTGGCTAAGTCTGGAATGTCCTAATCCTGAAAATTGACTAAGTCTAGAAAACTGAAAAACCTCCAAAAACTAGATTTTGCAATATGGCTCCTGGAGGTCTGAAACCACTCTCAAACATCCTGAAAGTATATATGGAATATAACTTAAAGTATACTTAAATGTTATATTCCATAAAATTATCCTGACGGAGAGTTCAAAAGGTCAAAAATCGCTCCTGACCCTCAGAGAGGGCCCACAGCGAGATTTTGATTTCCTTCATTTTGCAATGAAAAGAGACCAAGTTTTGATCATGAATGGAAAATAAATGACTTTCCCCAGCTACCTGAACAAGTTTTGACTTGAAATGATGAAGGACCTTGTTGAAAACAGAAAAATCACTCCTGACCCTCAAAGAGGGCCCATAGCGAAAAAACTTATAGAGGTCATTTCTACCTTTATTTGGTCAATTTGAGATGTCAAAGGCATGGGGGAGAATGAAGTGAGCATGTTAAAGTATCCAGACTTGATTGAAGATGATGAATTGAAGGAGTTTTGCCCAGGAAAGGTAAAATCGCTCCTGACCCTCAGAGAGGGCCCACAGTGATTTTCTTTGTGTGCACATTTTTGGACCTTTCTTGGACATGAATTTTTATTCATAGCAAAGAACAAGACGATATCTCCCTTGGCAAAGTGATTTTTAGATGAAAAGTGAAACATTTTGGTCCAGGTAGCAAAAATCGCTCCTGACCCTCAGAGAGGGTCCACAGCAAGATTTTCAAATATGCATTATTCTTGCAAGATCAAAGTGATTTTATGATTGGAAGGGATGAAGGAAAGCATGTTCTATCCGTTGAATATAATTTGGAGGATCAACACAAGAGGAAATCAACCCAAAATGAAAAAATCGCTCCTGACCCTCACTGAAGGCCCACAGCGAAAAATCGCTCCGAACCCTCAGAGAGGGCCCATAGCGAGAAACCTAAAATGGGAACTTTTCATCCAAGTTTGAGGAAAGCTAAGGTTAGGCATGGGTTTGAAACGATGTTTGAAAAGCCTTGAAGTGAAAAGAAATCGTTGAGAAACAAAATTTTGAAGGCAATTACAAAAATCGCTTCGGACCCTCAGAGAGGGCCCATAGCGATTTTCCAGGATTCTCTCCTTGGTTTGAAGAATTGAGATAAAAACTTGCTTGGACAGGAGGAGAACGTGATGTGTTATGCCTTGGAGATAATTTGAAGATTAAAAGATAAAGGAATTTGCCTAGAACCAAAAAATCGCTCCGGACCCTCACTGAAGGCCCACAGCGAGATTTTCAAAAAATGCATGTTTTCTTCAAAATGGTGCTAAGGCAAGGTTAGGACAAGGAGAAGAGACCTCCGAGAACATGATGAATATTATTTTGCCTTTGAAACTTGAGGATTTTGGTCAAAAAATGAAAAATCACTCCTGACCCTCAGAGAGGACCCACAGCGAAAAATCGCTCCTAACCCTCAGAGAGGGCCCAGAGCGAAATTATTGAAAATCCTCATTTTACCTTGCAACAATAAAGCGAATTTGGATGGAGTGGATAAAGGAAGGATGTTTCTTAATGACGAATGAAGTTTCAATGAAAAATGATGAAGAATCAAGCCTAAAATCAAAAAGTCGCTCTTGACCCTCAGAGAGGGCCCATAGCGATTTTTCAGGATCCTCTCCTTTGTTTGAGGAATTGAGACCAAATCTTGTGTGGATAGGAAGAAGAGATGATATTTTATGTCTTGGAAGCAATTTGGAATCCAAAAGATGAAGGATTAAGAGCAAGATTGAAAAATCGCTCCTGACCTTCACCAAAGGTCCAGGGCGAAATTGGTGATATCCTTCATTTTTTATTGAGCATTGATATTCCTTAAAATTCACCAAGTTGCTAACTTTGAGGCCTTTGGAAAGGCTAAATCAAAGTCGCATTAAATTAAAGGCATTTTAATTTAATAAATTAATTTTTAGGCCTTGAAATAATCAAAAATCCACTTTGGAGGCATTAAAATTAATTTTCAAATTTTAAATGAAGGTGAGCGCTCAAATACATTTATTTGCTTTTACAAGCAAGTCGGCCTTCTTTTGAGGGGGATTTTATTTCATTTTCATTTCCCTTTTGGCAAGTCGGCCTTGGAGGGAATCAAGGTGAGCGCTCTATATATGGGTGATGCTTTGTTCAAGTTTAATCATTCATTCATCCTTTCCTAAGTGCGAAATTGGAGAGCTATTGGAGGAGCGAAATCTAGCTAGAGTGGAGCGAATTTCTACTAAGTGTTGAAGATCAAAGAGGGTGGAGTCTATTTTTTTGAAGTTAGAGGAGGCGCAATTCGTTCAAGGGAAGGCTTTGATCTACACTTTGCCTAGCAAAATTCATCTATTTTTACATCATTTCTTAGAGTTTAATACTCAAGAGGAGGTATGGCAAAATCATCTTGACACCCTTGTTTAAGGTTTGATTTTTGGACATTTGTTTTGGAAAATCTAAGTATTGCATGGTTAATTAGGAAATGATAACTCAAGATTTATCATGAAGTTTCCTAATTAAAATCTTAAATCTTCCTTTTAAGTTTAATTTCTACACTTCAAGATATATTACTAATTTTGAAATGTTGTGTAGGTATCAAGATGGCGACTCCAAAGCCCGGAGGATCTACAAGTCGGCAGGTTCTCATCAAAGACGATCAAGCAAGGATAAGGGCGACCTCCTCCAGTCTAGCATCGACAAGGACGGCCTTCTTCGGTCAAGCATCATCAGGAATAAATTCTTCCAATCCAGCATTCCAAGGTGAGGTACATCAATCATCCTGCACATCAAAGACAAGAGAAGTCAGAGCAAGGGTTCGTTGAAGAAGCAGATAGTTCCAGAAGAGTTAATTAAAGCTTGCTTCTCAGCATCACCAAAATGGATATCTACCGGCATCAACGAGTGTCAAACGAGGTGGCATCCTAGTCATCACTCCTCCAATTAGATTGGTCTACCTCAGCGTGTCCAAATTCAATGTACCTAACTCATGGAAGGTGGCACAAACTTCTATGTACCTACCCCAGCTATCCATTGGTCGATTTTTTTTTAGAAGACATGTGTCCTAAAGATGTAATTTTATCATTGGTCAAGCATTAAATGTTATGTAATGGTTGTAACAAACCCTAATTAGGGTTTTCATTATTGAATCTTGGCCATTGATCTCAAATTGATCTTAGCCATCGAATCGTATTGTGGGCACTATATAAGCCCTGACTCTTCATTTGTGAAAGGATATAATATAGAAGAGTTGGAAGCAGTTAGAAGGTAGGGAGTGAATAGTTAGAATAGTGAATTAGTCAGTTGATAGAATAGCAATTAGAGTAGAGTAGAGAGAGAAGGCAAAGATTGTTGCCAAGGTGTTGTTGTAAAAGACTTGTAAAACTTCATTGAAGAAATGGTGAAATTCATGGGTCGATTCAACAATTTGCATGGTCTCTATACTTCTCATATTTGATTTCATGTTATTAGATGAGTGGAAGAAATGTGCTTGATTGATGGTGAAATTCGTATATCCATACTACTAGCAGTTTGTTGATTGCAGACTTGCCTTGTGTAGTCAACTGGAATCATTCAGCTTAAGCTTAACTTCAATTGTCGCTTCTTCATTGATATGCATCAGCCTGATGGTGTCTATGCCTGCAATGATGATTTGAACATCATAAAGCTTTCCTTCGAAGATCGCACTAACCTTGTGGAGATGGTCCAGGGATGTCAGAACAAGACTTAGTTAGAATTTCATCAAAGATCATTCATTGCTCTTACATTCTTAGTATCAGAATTAGATCCTTTCCTCGCCCTCGTCCTTTTTCCTTTTTTTTCAAATCTAAGCTAGTAAAATCCTGTGATTCTAGCAAATCAGACGTTCAGGTCATCAAGTGTAAGTCCCCTTGTGATTCCAGCAAAATCACATCATACCACAGAGAGCTTATCCACACGTAGAGATCCTACAGCAAAGAACCTTGAAGTCACCCTGATTGATCCTTTTTGCGATATCTTCAACATTCAGAGGCTTTTCTCAAGAGAGGATAAGGTACCCTTGGGTATTTTATTCTGTGTTTGATAGTGTACAAAATACACGTCAACAGAACTGTAACCTCATCCTGTACATTTGTATCCGAAGGACTGTTGTCCTCAACATTAGTAACCTATACATTATCAATCTTTACACTCTGCATCTACCGGTATCTCAACATTTGTCTGTGCATTTGTATCTATCAGGGGCTCAATTTCCACTATCTTAATGTTTTTCAAAATTGAGGGTGAAGTACCCATAATACCTTTACCCTTCCCTTCAACCAAGATGTCTGCAGTATCTATCTTAGATTTCGATGAAGTATAAAAACCACGGTTCTCTTCAAAGAATTTAACCCATGCCTTGTGAGTCTCCTTGATTATCTCGTTAACCCTTCCTAACATAAGATTGATTATTCTAAGCACGCTGTTAAAGATTTTCCTATCTGCAACTTCAAGTGTCTTATCCATCTCCTCTTGAGAAATAGAAACACAAACAGATAACAACTCTTGAATCTTTATATGCTTGTCTTCTTGCATTGTTGATAATCTTCTAGCATCTAACATATCATACAACTGTGCCGGTATTTGGTCTTCAATTTCTAACAGGACTTTCTTATAAATATCCAAATATAACAAAACTGCTTCCTCTACTTCTCTTTGTTTATCATTATCTAAATGTTCATAATAAAATTGTACATTCTGTAACATACCATCTTTAGTAATCTCATCAACTAACTCTGCACAAGTCTTTGGTGGAAGAATAGTTACATTACCAGATTCAATTGCCAGATCAATGTCATCCTTCTTCCTTCTTCCTTCTTCCAGTACCGGATGGGGCTGAAGGTTCTTCTTTAGGTGCTCTTCCTTGTGCCAGTACCCTGATAGTAACTTTCCTAACCGGTTATTTCTTAGCCTCTACCTTAGTTTCTTCAGTTTTCTTCCTTATTACCCTTTTGAATGTCAGGGGTGTCATCATCAAATGCAGACTCTGCTGCAATAGGCTCAATGAATATTTCTGGTTCTTTCCTCTTCCTGCCTTTCTCTAGGACAGCATCAATCAATGCTTTGATGTCCTATGAAACCTTTTCAACAAACTTACTTGCCTTACCTTCTTGCTTCTCTCTCTTCTTCTGGTTGAACTCAGTTTCAACCTCTTGTGTCTTATGCTTAGCAGTGCCAAAGGTTTTTACAGTTTCGTCTACCCGTGCATCAATTAGCAATTGTGCATAAGCATCAAGAATTTGAGCATCTACTTCATAACCCATTTCTCAACTAAATGCAACTGGGTGGTGTGAAGACCAATTCATCAAACCAAAAAATATGGTTAGGAGTTTCATCAATCCAAACAGTGTAGACTTCAACTGTCGTAAAAACAGCCTACTGCCTTCTACTGCCCCACTGCAAGACATTCAAAACGTTACTATGAATTAGGAGTTTACCAAGTGGTACATAATAAAATGTGAGTCAGGATTCAGAGAAGACCAAGGAATAGATAATCCCTTGAGACAAGGGGTACAATACTCTTTGAAGAATAGGGAAGCCTCCCAGATGGAGGGGCTTTCTCTAGAACAGAAATGTTCTGTTCTCCAGTGAAGCACTTTATCTGATATTTGCTACAAGGAGGGCAGCAATCTACCATGTAAATGCAGAGTCAGAGGCATTGCAAACATTTTATTTTGTGCATGTGATTAAACCAAGAGGTCAGAGCTTATTGCCTTCATTCATATGTTGTTTCATTGGTGCCAACATATATTCTGTAAAAGAATAAAGTTAGGGTTAGGTTTCCAAGATCAAAAGTCAAACTTGAGGGTCAAAACAATTAATAAAAAATAGGTGAAAAAACCCAGGTACCCTCTGAAATCGCTGAAGGTACCCATTTAATTTTGGGACAGTAATTCAGTACCCTGTGCAATTCCACAGAGTACTTGTATCCAATTCCATACCCAAAACATTTTGTACCCATTTCCAGGTAATTTTCCAGCTGATTCAGTAACACAGCTTATCTCGTATTCCATTAATGGAGGTTTGTCAGACATATATCACATTGCACGAAAACAAATAAACTACACTCGTATCAACAATCCAGAAATGTTTCTCTTGGCAGAATATACAATGTACAGATGAACCCAAGAAAGAAGTGATGCAAAAAATTTCCAAACAAATATACCTGTCTCAACAAATCTGCCAATGTCCTTGGAAGTGCCTCAATGCTCTTCAAGATAATGTAATATGGGAAAGGAAATGAATCCAAGTACTTGGAGAATGTAGGTACTCCCCCTGTAAATGATACAGACTGCAGAAAACAATGTCACACAAGAATCAGATACCAAAGAAATTGCTAAAAGAACATTTACAATTTAAAATCTAGCCACAATTAGTGACGCATTACTTGTACATCCAGTATTGATTCCTCTGGATTATCCAACACAATGAAGGCCAGCAATTGTTTCCTACTCAAAGCATCCCTTACACAGCGCTTTAAACTCTCCTGTACCATCAAAAGTAAGACAAATTAGTGTATTAATTTGTGCTCAACATGCTATGTTAAACACCTTCTTTGTAACTTCAAATTATTCTTAACTGTCAGTTATGATTACCAACAAAAACAGGAAAAGGGAAAATTGAAGATAGAAGATAAATCAAGTGCCAATCTATGTAACCCAGGGGCGCGTCCCCGGGCTAAAATCCCCCGTCCCCATACCCGGGACGTTTCGGGGACTTGGGGACGGCTAGGGGACGTCCCCCTGCCGTCCCCAAAATTGCAAAATTTGTGGGAAACGTCCCGGAAACTTGGGGACGGCAGTAATTCTCAAAGGGGACGTCCCCCCATCCCCAATATGGTTTGGGGACGGGGCTGTCCCGGGGACGGCCAGCCATCCCCTTTTTCCCAGCACATTTAAAAAAGAAACTCAAATGCTCAAAAAAAACATTTTTTAATTTTATTATAGATCTGTAAAACTGAATTTTCACTAATATGATGGGTAAACATGTCTGAATCACTTCCAAAAGCACTTAGAAATAATGAGCAGCAGCCTGGCAATAAATTTCACAAACACTTAGAACTTGGTAGTGCATCAAAAAATGGTTGCAGGTCTGCAATATTGGACTTTTCACAATTATGAAAGGTAAACAGGTCTGAATCATAGCCAAAAGCACTCAGAACTATGAATAACAGCTTGGTATAGAATTTCGCAAACACCCAAAATTTTGTAGTGCATAAAGAAGTGGTTGTAGGTCATAATAGAAATGGAAGACTTTCAAAATATCCTCCAACCAAAAAGAAACAATGAACTACATGCAAACAAGTGTTGGCATATGGACAATGTATTTTCAATTATGAATGCATATTGAGTACTGACAATGAATTTTGAATTATGAATGCATATTGAGTATTGACAATGAATTTTGAACACAAATGTGGTATGTTAAGGTTCTATAATGTACATATACTTGCTTTATCCATGTTTTCATATGAATATAATTTATATATACATGCTTTATCTATTTTTCATATGAACATTTAAAATTTCCCTATATTTTATATAGCTGTCCCCTATGCCGTCCCCCCGCCATCCCCAAAATTGGTAAATAAATTTGCCGTCCCGGAAACTCGTCCCACTGTCCCCTGCCATCCCCATCCCGGAAACTCAGGGTAACATAGGTGCCAATTAATGTATCGGCTCTATGCTCATTTGGTGCAGACTAGACAATAAGGGATAAGAATTTCATACAGCTCACATAATCCAAATTGGGTATCTACTGATAGTCAAAAAAAGATACACTAGAGAAGAATAATGCCATTCATCTGTTGGAATTTGTAATCTTGCCTAATATTTAAAACTCCAACATCCCCCATTAAGCTTCAAGCAGGAACAATCTAAAACAGTCTCAACAATCCATCTCCCTAGTCAACCTTGTTAGAGTTTGTAATCTTCTCTATGGACATTCTAATGAATTTTGCACTAAGTGCTCATTTAGGCCAGCCTCTTATAAATGTACGCCAGGTCAACCTCCTTTAAATATACTTATAAATATACTTAAAGCCATCCATTTTTGGATAGGAATGAAGACAAGCCAAGTAATGTGAAAAGACCAAAGGAACCAATGGAGAGGGCATTGTATAACAATGCACTCTATGCAAATGGTTTGTCCTTCAGTGTTGTTCAATCACCGTATTGGCAAGAAATCATGAAAAAAAAATGCAGCTCCAAAAGGGTACATTGGCCCAAGCTACGAGAAGGTGCATAGCATCTTATTGTCAAAGGAAGTCAAACACATAAAAACTTCATTAGCTCATATTAAACCCTGGCGGAAAGAAATAGAGGTGTCTACTATTTCAAAAGGATAGAAGGATGCAAAAAATAGACCATTAATCAATGTGATTGCTGTGTACCCTAAAGGGGCAATGTCTATGAAAGTCATGGATTGTGAGGGGCAGGTGAAGTTGCACAATTTATTCCTAACAATGTTACACAATGCATTCATGAAGTAGGTTCTCAAAATGTTGTCCAAGTCAAACAAAGTGAAGAATTGCAGAGCAGCTGGTGTGTTAGTTGAAATACAGTTCTCAAATATATTTTGGGCACCTTGTGTTGTGCACTCAACTCAACCTCATGCTACAAAAGTTGGGTACAAAAATAGATTGGATCAAACAAATTTATGTTGAGCCTAAAGAAATACAAAGGTTAATCACAAACCACTACATGTTGCAAGCTATTTATAAACCATTCTTGTGACTAGCTATTGAAGGTAATTCAAACAATGCAATTGTTTAATTTTATAGTTTACTTTGGTAATTAATTTTATAAAATTAATTATGCACTCTTCTTTGTTTTTTTATTTTTTATTTTTTTATTTTCAAATAGGTTGCTCAAACTAGATTTGCATCCAACACAATTGTCTTTAGATATCTTGTGAAGGTGTGAAAGGCACTTTATGGTATGGTCATTAGCCAATCATGGTCCATATGGAGGCAATCCAACAATCACAGGTCATTAAATGTAAAGAAAATGATTCTATATCTCTCTCTCACACATGCATTCATAGTCCATATGGACACAATCCAACATTAAGAGGGCAGAAATGTAAAGCAAATGATTCTAGATATCTCACAAACACATACATATCATTGATAATGTGTGTGTTGGTAGCAAAATGTGATCAAGAATCAACACATAGTGCCTACCAATAAATATATAGTAGTAATAATGAATACAGATATCAAACTAACAATCACTAGTCAAATAGAGAACTTGTGAATGTATCTTTAAACTTATAATCAAATTGAGGCAGATATATATCTAAAAAATGTTATAGCAAAACCAAGCATACATGGTAATTCACACTTTACCTTTGGTGAGAAAAAGGAAAAATTCAATGAGCATTCTGTTAATATCTAATAATCCCAAAGGATGGATCATTACAATACTACCTAGATTATTCAAGATCAATTGCTAAACAATAAAAATTAAATGCCACGAGCAACATGGCATAGATAATCTACTTGGCTAAGAGTATATATATATGCAATAGATGCAAGGCAACAATGTCCAAAATGAGAGTCACAGGTCATGTTTTTTCTTTTTATTTCTTCGTAACATAACATGTCATACCTTTTCATGGAAACGACCATCTGCAATGATCAACACAAGTTGTTGAATTTCAGGCCGGCTAGAAGGTCCACATAAATTCATTGCAACATGGTCCAACATGCGAGTTAAGTATGTGAGGAGGTCAACAACAGGTTCATCTTCTATGGTGTTATCTTGCTTGAAGGAAAATTTTGAAATCATCTGCATAAATCCAAAATAATGCTATGTTAATTGGTTAACGTTGGCTTTTATTTAGCAGTTAGAAAGAAAACAAAAAGAATACTTGCTTTCAAACAGCAAAACATTAGCATGTTTACCTGGAGACCTGCTTCACTTGAGAAGGGCTGATCAAAATCATGCAGTAAACGGACATTACCTTTTGCTCCAAAACTAGCAACCGCTAACTGTCCTACTTCTAATTGTGACATTGCCTTACATATGGTAATGAGAGCTTCAAGTGCCATATGACCACAATGATTTTCAGACATGCTTCGAGAATCATCAAGCGCTAAAACAACCTGGTATTGTCGTTTATTCGGCTTTGTGCGACGGAGCCAGATCTTATCTTTTCGAAACTGACTGGCAATGTAAGGAATAACCTGAAATATGCAATGCATAAAAAATTCCAGAATCCTTTAATTTGCAATAAAGAAAAATTATATAAATATCATATCTCACATCACTCACAAAAGAATGAATGAATAGTTTCTCTACCTTTTTCATATTAATACGCTTCCCAGTTTGGTAATCCCCTTCAAGTCTGTTTGCTAAGGTTGGTTCCATGATCAATCTTAACTGCTCTGCCAAGTCTTGTGAAAGCCTTGTAGTAAGTTGTTCATACTTTGCCCAAACTACTGAAGCATTTTCAAAAGCATTGTGATGTTCCTTGAATATCATCTCAATTTCCCTCCTCAATTTTCTGTTATCTTCCTCAGTCCAAGCAGAGTCACTAGTAGTTGACACGTTATTTGGGTAAAGAATTTTATGCTGATGCTGTCTTTCAATTGACACAAAACTTCCTAATGGATCCCTTTCTTGATTTTCATAATCTACAGCCATGTCAACATTCACACTTTTTGAAAAAGATGAATCATTTCCAATAACTGTATTATTTTCTGTCTTCATTTTATTCTTGATGTTTGTAAGATTCTGCTCTAAAATAGGGTTATCGTGTGCTTCTATTTCTTCAGTCTCATTTGTAAAGTGTGGATTCTCCATTACACTGACATCTTCTTCCTTCATAATTGAATTGTTCATATTTGGGTTCTGGCCAAGTTGATCAGCAGTAGCAGCACCTAGCGCTTGGGCATGACTTTGTTCTTCTTCACAAACAAATTGAAACTCATCTCCCCCATCCATGTCCAAATCCTCCACTTTCTTAGAAGAATCAGCTGTATTAGGATCTTGGGATGAAGTATCGGATACTTTTACCCTCTCCTTCCAGTCTTTCAAGGCATCACCAATACTACGAAAAGGATTGGCACTCATTCTTTCTAAAGATTGCAAATGTCTTTCAGATGATGAGGGTGCATTAGGATCAGACCTGCCTTCCTTTCCATTATCAGGAAATGATGATGGCAGCTCAGAAGCAGCTGCATTCAACACGCCTCCCATAGAACTATGCCCATCTGCATGACTATCTTCAAGAATATTATCATTTTGAACCTCAGAATTAATGCTGTTTTCTAATCCTTGATTTGCATTGTGATTTTCATTGCTTTTTGCCATATTTGGTATATGTTGAAAATCTAGAAGATTCTGATCAGTCCCTAATTGCAAAGAACTTTCATAAGCTTCAACTGACCGTTCAACTCCTCCAGATGAATTTTCTTTAATTTCACTATTTTCAATCTTTTCATCTTGCTGTAGCTCCATTATAGAATCATTTTCAACTTGCTTGCAATCTTCCATGTAAGAGTCTTCTTTCTCTGAATATTCCCCATCTTGCATATTATTTTCGGTGGTCATATCATCTAGGCATGAATCAGATTCATCCTTAACCTCGTCTGAACCTGCAGGCTCATCCACCTCCATATCATCATTAATTTTGAATTCTTCCTCCTTATTGGGTTCCACGAATTCTTCCTCCTTATTGGGTTCCACCCCTGTGGGTTCTGAATATGCATCATCCTTGTTCATGGTTAACTCCTCAGGAATGTCACTCACATCATTACTAGCACCTGAATTGTCAGGAATTTCCATGTCATCATTTTCAGCAGCTTCCTTGTCATCTTTATTTTGTCGACCTGTTTCACCATCATCCATATCCTGCTTTGCTCTAAGCTCCATGGAATCTGCCCCAGTATCCTGCACAGAAGCCCCTGTTTCATACCTCTCTTTTTTATTTTGTGGCTGAGCATCATCCTCTTTGTTCCATAGCTGTTCATCAACCACCTCTTCATCCTCACCTGTCTCCCCCATAGCTGAATCCAGATTTACATCCCCATCATCCTCCTCACTGTCATCCCCTGAATCCTCGCTGACATTATGCATATCACTTGTAGAAAAGTCCTGCTCCATTTCTATGCCTTTATCATCTTCACGGGGACCTTTTGCAGATGCAGAAGGTTCCTCACTTGGCTGAGACATGAAATGCAAAGGATAGTAATTAAAAAGCCTACAGGTAAAATGAATGTAGCATAAAAATGAAATCTCAGAAATGTAACAAAAACTCAAGCATGGAAATCCACAAACCGAAGTGTATAATAAATACCTTGTCAGAACCCCCAAGAAGTTGATCCTCATCTTGGATCTGATCACTTACATCCTTTGCACCTTCACCCTCTCCCATGCCTGTTCCAGTAGCATCTTCAAACTTGAGATTATCTCCCTCATTCTCTGGATCTTCTTTAGTTACACAAAAACCATCAGTATACAATGCTACAAAGATGTTTGATAGGATATAATCCAATTTGGCTACCTACACAAAAACAAATGAGAGGTGTCATATATGACATTATGGAAATGTCATAAAAACAAAAATAAAATAAAAAACTAGAAGGTCAAATCAAAATCCATTCTCAAAAGAGTTGGCTAATGAAGGACCAGTAAACTGAATAGAATGCCTATCAGGTAACAAAAAAGCACTTACTGTCTTATGCATGTTTACATAATCAAAAAGGACCATCTTTCCAGCACTTATGATCATACGCACAAATAAATATAAACTTCCTAACATTTTTCCCGTGGAGATATAAAGCTCAGTCTTATCCTGGGCTCCATGGTTGATGAGTTTAACCTAAAAATAGATAGCATCCGAATAATGAGAAATCTGTAGAATATAAAGTGAATGAATCAACTGCACACCAATAACATAGGAAACATATGAACATAAAAAAATATTATTAAATCAAATAAGGAAATCATCTTACAGCAGCTGTAATTGTTTCAAAAAGTGTCCCCTCTATAGTATCTAAGCGAAGGTTTGATATTTGTTGGCTAAACAGGGATTCCCATGTTTGCAAAGTTCCTCCAAGATCCATATTCTCCTCTGCCAAAGAAGGCACTTGTGTATGAGGCGAACCATGGTGCCCCATTCTATCATTGAATTTCTTGATATTTTGCACTGCAATCATAATTGCTGAAATAGTTTTTTCATGAGATTCTACAAACAAGGTATTCAGTTCATTGATGTTGGAAGAGAGCCCATCAGTATCATTCATGAATTCATGAAACAATTGCATTCCCTGAAAAAAAATCCTGATGCCAATCAATATAACTGCTTGACAAATTTCATTAGTCATTATAAACATAAATGCAATTATTTTCTAACAAGTTAACAAACTCCTCCACAATTCTTCATGCGACACTTATAACCTACCAATGAATTTAAAACTCATGTTGATAAGTTCTAATATTAGCGGACCAAATCTATATTGTTTTATACCTAATACCTGTAGTGGCCCTTTCAAAGTTCTCACAGCTGACTGCCTAAACTAAGACAAGAAAGCAGAGTATGAACCTACTATGTTTTGACACAGATAGGGAATGCAGAATTATATGAACATTATACAGAGAAGAAATAAAAAAGCATATAGCTACTAAAACGTTTTTGGCCAATTGCAAAAATTAAGATTGTTTTAAAAATCATGAGGCATATTGGTGCGTCATCTTATAATGATCTTATTCAATAATCTTTGTCCTGCAGGACAAATTTAACCTGTCAGCGAATCTAACAGATTCAAATGAAAAGCTTGCCATCCATGCAAATCTTTAGCCCTTCTAGCCTTAAGATTCATCAAACAGTGTTCAAAAGCTCTGGCAGCCAAAAGTGACAGAAAGGGAAAATATTATATTTCAACTTTCAATAAAACATAGAATCAAAAATGTGTAAAAAATGAAAATATCTGAATTAACTAATAATGAGAACAATTGTTTTCTTTCAACTATGATACTTCTTTTATCCTCGAGGGAAGTTTAAAAGAATATCATTTATGTTTTCCAAAACATCATGTTCCAAGTCTCACTTGGACAGGTATAGGTGGAATAATGTTCACAAGAACACTTTCCATTACAAGCATCCTCATTTTCAACTCGGAAGCTTGCTAGATGCTCAAGAAAAGAACAACGGATATTATTTACACTTTCCATGGTCTCCCCGAAGAGAGAGGTGAAATGTTGTTCAAACAAGCACCTTCTGCACAAGGATATAAGTAGCTCCTTCAATCCACATTGATGATGTCATTATAGAATTGGACCTTACGATACTTTATGAAAGGAGTTATCTCTGCTTATATTATCATGATGTTTTCTAACTTTATGCAGAACCTTCACTTGTGTTTGCAATTAATATCATATCATTGGACATACTAGTATGAATTGTATAATCCTTTAATCCTATTCTTCATTTCAGGAAGACCTTAAAAAGAAGTTGGTTTAATACAAAAGATCTAATATGATCAGAAGCAAGAAAATTAACAGTGTCTGTAAAAAATATGCAAATATAGTGGAGATAAACATCACCTTCTGAAGGAGGTCAGAGAGGTATGTCAAGGAGGGCATTGAGCCATATTCAATGTTGCAATCTTGATATAATGTTAAGATGTCTTCTTGCATTTTCTTTATGACCATGAAGTTCATCTGTACCACTTCGTCCATTTCTTTAGAAACAATAAATGGCCATGATTGTTGATTAGAGTTGACAGCTATCAAGTTACCTCCAAGAAGATACTTGTCCAAAGAGACCTAACAGGCACACCCACATGTCAGTATAAAGTTACAAAAAACAGGATATCTTAATTCTTAAATAATATATAGCATTCCTTATGGTGGCTTCTAACATACCTTTGAAGTCTTCAAAGAATGATTATGTTTATCAAAGAAGACTTGTAATTTTTTCACCTCACCACCAAGAGTAGTCAATGGGCAACCATGGACACTTCCCACTGCTTTTAGTAGCAAAGAAATTTCAGAAGACACGGAGCATAGACTATCAAAAATATGCTGCAAAGCCAATGGAAGCAAGTTAGTTGATAGAAATCACAGCACAGTAGTAGAGTGAAGATTGGAAAATCTAGATAACAAGATAAAAGAATCTAAATTCTTAAGACATCTACCTTCTGATCCCACATTAATCTATGGATAGCATGCTGCCTATAGGGAATCACCACCATATCCGCTACGCCAGCATTTCCTGTGTAATAGATAAGATATATTTCAGCAATTGGAAACTAAACCAAATATTAGAAACTGCATTTAAAAGCTGGAGCATGGAATAATCATTGAAGAAAGCTAAACTTTGCTCATGTAAATGAATAGAATATATTTTCCCCCAAAGAAATAGCAATCATCATGTTCAAATTATAACTACAATAGAATTCAGTACCAAAATCTTTCAGCAGTAGAGAAAGCTTGGAGAGCTGTTCAAGCTTAGAAGAGAACTCATAAGCAGTTCGCCTCTGCTTACGTTGCAGATAAAGAAGATGCTCTAGAAAAGACGAAGAAATTTTGACCTGCATTGCGTACAAAAGTTCTTCAGCCTGGTCTACCTGCTAAAATACAACTGTCTTAAGTACAGAACTCTATGATCATTACCTCTTGTAGACTGAGGTCTTTGTGGAAACTCAAGTGGCTTTCCTTCAAGTGCACCATCAGTGCCATATTTTTGAAATAGTATCCATTTGCCAATCTCCAATTCAAATCATTTTTCTTAAATTGTAATGATTCAAAATGATCAGTAGCAGAGTCCATTTTAATGGGTTTCGAATGGATTTTTGGATCAAGTAAATGTGTCACATTGAAGCAGGGTTGCAGAAAATAGCTGTGTGTGTCACGCTCTTCCTAAAATGCCAAAATTTCTATCTATGAGCATAAGACAATTAATGTAAAGGTAGAATTGAAGTATACTGGAGGCAATATTAACATGAAAATTTACCTCTGGCACAGTGGATTTGTATCGTGATAAACCAATAGATCTTAGAAGCTTTAGAAGGTCTGTGAGAGCCTTCTTTTTGACAGAACGCTTGATTTCAGTGTTGCGGAGATCATATGCACGATCAAGTACACTTCTCCAAACCATCTTGAGTGACTCATATCCTTCTTGGCGCATATCAGAGGCAATTTTTGAAAATATAGCCTCACTTAAATACCTTCCTACTTTCTCGGTTGAAAGAGGAGTCTTCTGCTGATATACTCTCATTCCATCTTAATGTTCAGAAAACATTTTGACATGTTATCAAAAGGTATTACATATTATTACCTATCAAAACAACTTTCATAGAAAGGCAAGAGAGAAGACAGGGTGGGAAGAAAAGACCTAAAGCTCTATTGCACATCAGAACAAAATATACACATAAGAAGGCCTTGAATCCAACCTCTATAAAGATCAGAAGCTATCTGACTTGTCGATTGCAGTTGATTTGCAATGTGCTGATGCCAGTTACTGAAACAAAATATACACAAAACAAGCAACCCTCGTTAAATAATTCTTTCAAAGGTTGAATCAGTACTGTAACAGAATGTAATCTTGAAATTAATCACAGCTAACCTCCCAGCAGTACTGCTTTCCAAATCTTCAAATTGACTTTGAATTTCTTCACCCTCGAAAGTTTTAAAATTAGAAGAATCAAGATTTACCGAACCGAATTTCATTTTTTCTTGTTTCAGCAATTCCATAACAGGGCGCTTCAATATTTCCTACATTTAAGAACAGGTTCAATGAAAAGCAAAAAAAAAAATTATTGAAATAGATTTATCAAAATAAAACAATTCGTCAAACAGATGAGAAACCTATTTGCATTTGCAGTATGTAGAATCTTCCAGGATTGACCACACAATAACAGAAAGCAACATGAAAAAAGGACATCCTTATTTTTCTGGTAGAATTTACTCCAGTTTCTTTGTAAAATGATCAATAACAAAAGTAATGATAACAGCAACTCCCTCACCAAGATTCTTAAATTGCACGTTTCCAAAATCACCCTTCATTACACCCAAGTTAGCATGCAAGATTAAAATGATTTTATGCAGAAGGAATTTTACCATGAATTTGTTACTATATTGACGGATGTCAATCAGAACAGGTGCTGTTTACTTGAAGTTTTCATACAATTTAGTTAATTTTAATCACGAGACTTACCAATTGAGGTTTACCTGCAAGCATTAATTTCTACAAAGACATAGAATGAACAACAATACCCACAGTTACCAGTAGTTATCAGTTATCCTCACTACCAACAAGCAATATAAATATCTTTTAAGATTCAAACTGAATATATTGAAGAATATGGTTTCCGCAAAACATTTGTGTATAAAATTATTAAATATACAGACAGAATACAGAAAGCAAATTTGAGGATAAGATTTGAGGAAAGAAATTCGGAAAATTCCCTCTCAATGTATTTTGAACCTGCACAGCCTCCAAACCTCCTTTCAGGTCATGAGAAATAAGTGAATATTATCTATGTTACCCCGAGTTTCCGGGACAGCGATGACAGGGGACGGGGGTACGCATTTCCGGGACGGTGATTTTTTTGTGAATTTTGGGGATGGCTAGGGGACAGCTATATAAAAATAGGGATATTTATAATATTCATATGAAAACATGGATAAAACGTGCACATATACATTATAGAACCTTAACGTATAAGAACCAGCAGAGTTCTTATGGCAGATTTGTGTTAAATTGAGAGTCAAAGACAAATTGCTTATAGAATTCATTGTCACCCGGAACGGAGACGCCTGAAAAAAATACCGGGGACGCGTCCCCGGGTAACATAGAATATTATTTGAAATTTTGTATTAACATTAACTGAACCATAATTAAACCAGAGTATTGAATGAAGTATGCTAATAAGGCAAGAAAAACAAGCAACATGAGAATCAGCAGCATATACAAGAAAATATGTCATTATTGGTGGCATTTTAGATGATAGCATTTACACCTTTGATTATAAAGATTGCATCCTCCTCTAACCCTATTGTAAGGCTTATCAAAATTAATTTAATGAACAGTTGGGCATTGAGAAAATAAACACTGAATGAAGACAGTTTTAAAGAATTGGATGACACGCACTTCAATGGACAGAACTGATATTTTCATGTTTTCACTAGCCTTTTTCCTGCTATATTCCATGTCATTTTGGGAATCGGGACAGCTGGTGACAAGTTTCAGGAATGGCAATCCAAAGGCCACTTCATGGGGAGGGTGGTGGCACACATGTATGTATGTATATTTATGTATATGTATATATATTTGCATGTAGATACATGTACACATACATAAATGTATAGATGTATATCTGTGTACATATACATATACATTGTGTATATGTGTGTGCGCGAATATATATATATATATATATATATATATATACATGCATGCATGCATACACACATACATACATATGTTATGTATATGTCTATATATGTATGTGTATATGTATGTACATATATATACATACACATATACATATACATATATAGACACACACGCACATGTGCATGTGCATGTGTATATGTATATGTATATGTATATGTATATTTATACACACACACACACACATATATATACGTACATACATACATATGTTATGTATATGTATATGTATGTATGTATGTATTGTAATGTCTGTTTACCCTCTAGTTGAACAGTTTAAAACATACAGACTGAATGCTTACGAGAAACAATATGCCATAGATACCAGATGAGAATATCAAGTAAACAGAGAAGATACTATTTCCATTTATAATCATGTGTCTTTACAAGTTACCTTCCATGGTATATAAAGGTACCGAGGGGATGCGAGGGACAACCATCGCACCCGTAACTACCATCCCTCGATTACATTACTAACAAAGTAAAGTACTACCTAATTAACTACTATTTTATTCCTGTACAATATTACCGCCAACATCATCCCCCAAAAAAACAAGGTCGTCTCCTAACGACTGAAAAATAAAATGGGATGATTAACAACATAGAATTCAGGACTGAGAATGGGGTGGAGGAAGCGTCCCTGGTGAGGAGGGTGCCGATGCGCGAGGTGCGGCTATCAAGCGAGCCCGTAACTCATAAACCTCTCAGTCCGCAGCTTGAGGTCCCGCTCCGCAACCATCTGGCACTCCATTGCTGTTTTCACCATCATCGCTGTCTCCAAGACCTCTTTATCTTTCTGATCTACCATCTCTAAGGCACTACCCAAGTGGCTCTCCAACATAGCCATGTCCTCGCGGGCCTCCTCCAACTGTGCCTCCAAGGCATCCTTCGCCGACCTCTCCTCGACTAACACTGTGTCCAAGGTAGCGCGTTTTGCATCCCATGAGGCCTTCTCCCAAGCCAATTGCTCTCTGTGCAACTCCTCCATCTGTTGGAGTTGAGCAGCCAACTCTTCCCGTGCCAACACAGCCTCCTGACGCTAGGTCTCGATACTCTCTGCAATATACTGCATCCTCCGCAACTCATAGTAGGTCTCTCGGCAAACCTGCTCTATTCTCCGCAACAATAACTGTCTGCTGGTCTCGCCAACCTGCTCACGGAGGCCCCAATTCTCCAACATCTATAAGGTATCCGTAGTAGGCCATGCACCAAACTCAAAACACTGCGCAAAGTGTGTCGTGCACCTACCCCTCATAAACCCGAGTAGTTGCTCCAACTCTTCATCTATCCGAGCATCTCCCTGAGACCTCGCAAAGCCTACCATCCATCGGGCTTCCACAACCATATCTGCAAGGAACTGCTCCAATTCCTTGTCGCCCTCCACTCTCGAAGATGCTAGGACACAGTGCTCCTGGGCATACCCGTGAAGACTCTGCAGTGGCTCGTCATGCGGGGGGCTCTGGATCAACTCCTCCTCCTGCCTTGGACTCAGCACCAACTCACGAATGGGTGAGTGGTCTCTCTGTACAATTCGTGTAGTCTCTGGTGAACTATCTACGACCAGGTCCACAATCTTGTGAGGGCTTGGCTCACGCCGTGGAGAGAGGACCGCTACTCCAACTGGTGCTACTGGTGTCATTTTGTATCGACTCAGCCACGCACTCATATCCATCTAAGAAGGCGTACCACTCCCTCCATGATGCTCTGTTGGTACAACCTCCCTACCAACCTGCATGCCACTGTCCCCAACCTCTACTGATGTCGTCGACCACGTGAGGCTCTGGTAAGGCTACCAATGTCACGATCGCGTGTGGGGGAACCATAATCACTGGTGCCCGGCCCTGCCCAAAACCAGGAACCGACACTGGCAATACTGTTGCTCCAGAGAGAGGCCGAGTGGCACTTGCTGAGACCGTCTGCTAGGATAACTCACCCGAGGACTGTGTGGCTGCTGCTGGCACAACTACGAGAGGTGGAGGTGCAGTTGTCTGCGCTACTGCAGAAAATGTTACCCCTGTCTCCTCCACCTGTTGTTCGCCTCTACCCACCATTCTGAAACTACTCTCGGTGGCCTGTGATGTATCACTGGAGTCCTCTGCCTCCTCACTCGGGTCACTAGTTGCGGACTCTGACTCTGTCTCCGCCTCAAACACCACCACCCGTCGCTTTCATTTCTCGCCTAATTGTGTATCTCCGCTCGGTGCCATCATATCCAAGTGAACCCAATAAAATATAGGTGGTTGCCCCGGGTGTACCCAGCCTTGTGGTGCCAAGTGTTGTGTGTCTAGTAAGTCCTGAAGGCGTACCGCATCCAGGAAGAGTCCAATCGCATGGTAGGGCATGTAGAAGGTCCTGTGCTGAAGGGTCATGAATTCCTCCATCCTATCTGCCAGTACTGATGCCCAGTCATAGACCACGCCATTGCGGATGCCATTCACCAGCACCACCTGCGCCATGGCAATGTCTGAAGCCCTACTCGCTCCCATCAAGCGACTCTTCAACACATCCAGAAGGCACCGCCATATCCCCTCTCTCAGGAACGACTTCTTCAAACCTCTTCCTTTGCTGGCATGCTGGAGACTATCTAGTTTGGCTTGTGTGAGGTCGTCGCGGCACATCAACTTAAGAAGTTTATCTTTGAAATCTGGGGATATTTTCTGCCCTTTGTCTACTTTCTTCCCCTGCGCTCCTGAAATACCAAAAACTCTCGTAAATTTTGTGAAAGCGAAGGACACCGTAACCTGGCGGTGCTCGTAATCAAATACCGACTGTCGCCTGTGTTGGTCATAGGCACCAATCATGGCCCGCGGCACAACCTCAAAATCCTTAATGCAAAAGATGGGCATCTGAATGGCCCATTGTACCTGTGAATGTCGTAGTTGTGCCTTCATAGGGTCATCATGCAGGATCTCGTTCCACCATTTCCTACAATCTGCTCCACTCAAACCCTCGAAGGTAATGGTGTCCATGGTCACATCATTCTTCGCTGCTATCTGCTACTGCACTTTGTGTTGCACTTTTTTACCTCTGCTTTTGCTGTTGTCAACCATGCCACCCCTAACTTTCACACCAAAAGGCAGAATCCAAAAAACTTTCTTGTTCGCAAAGGTTGACGACATTGTAGCAGGTAACTGCCGCAACTGTTTTTGCCATTTCTTTCCACCACTGGCGTCCATTAAATAATTTTGCCTTTGTCTTTTGTGCCCTTTTTAATATTAAAAAAATAGGGTTAGGGTAACAAACTCCTACACATGCCTATTCTCCTCCACGTGGGACCCTTTGGCAGCGATACTGACCGTACAGTACATGTTTGCCTGGCTGCCTTTTAGATGCCTTCACTCTCAGTACGGTGATGTTAGTGATGTTAGAAAACCGTACGATAGTGTTTGTTCCCTCTAAATACTTTGTCGTTACTTTGTACCGTGGTCTCCTCTGTTAGCAATCTTCTTTCATTTATGTCGTACGGTCAATCCCTCCACTAGTATTTTACTGTGGCATGTGTGAGGCTTTTATTCCAGCAGTGTTGTTTATTTATGCTGGCAGTGTCGATCTCCTTTCTACCGCTCGAGAGGAATCTTGGACCCTTCTTTCCGCCTTCTGAAATTACAAGTCTCTTTATTTCTCGGCGGTGTTTTATTCCACCAACCGCACGAGAGTGGCTCCACCGCATGGGAGACACCGCACGGGGTGCTCCATCGTGCGGGAACATGAGCTCCACCACACAGTGAGCACGCAGGCTCCACCGTACGGGAGCACGTGGCTCTACCGAACGGTGAGCACGTGAGCTCCACCGCTCGAGAGCACACAGCTCCACCGTACGGTGAGAACAGGCCTCCACTGTACGGGGTACGGTTTTTTTTTGGTTTTTTTTTCAAAAGAAATTTCCAAAAAAAAAATTTTCTTTTTTTTTTCTTCTTATACAGTGGGACGGCCGTACGGTTTTGTTTTGTTTTTGTTTTTTTCCTCTAAGTATTTCTTCGAGAGGATTCAAGGTTGGTCGATCGCCTCTGCTCATGATATAGTTTTAATTTCGACCCAATGATGGTGCCTGCAACCTCCCGTCCATCCAATGTCCACAACTTCACTGCCACTCCACCGTACGGGAGCACGTGGCTCTACCGAACGGTGAGCACGCGGGCTCCACCGCTCAGGAGCACATGGCTCCACCAAAAGGTGAGCACGGGCCTCCTCTGCTCATGATATAGTTTTAATTTCGACCCATTGATGCTGCCTACAACCTCCCGTCCATCCAGTGTCCACAGCTTCACTGCCCTGTTCTCTGCTACCTCTCAGACTTTATATGGTCCTAGCCATCTTACCTTGAATTTGCTTGGTTTAATCTCATTACGCCCATTATATTTCAGTACCAGTTG
Organism: Cryptomeria japonica; assembly: GCF_030272615.1. NCBI lineage: Eukaryota > Viridiplantae > Streptophyta > Pinopsida > Cupressales > Cupressaceae > Cryptomeria > Cryptomeria japonica. Next base: position 530,704,662 of record NC_081414.1, read on the forward strand.
TCCTGGAGCAAACCTCATTCGTTTTAAGTGCTTGTCGTGCCACAATTTCCTCCTTTGTTGGGCTGCCTCCGTAGCCCACTGGGCCATCATTCTTTTCTCATCCAACTTGTTCAAGACATACAGCCTCTCCCTCAAGCTCTCCATGTCCCCCAGTTTGTTCTTGATTGCAATGCTAAGGCTTGGCACCATGAATTCAGCTGGCACAAGAGCTTCCTGCCCGTACATCAGTTGGAACGAAGTCTGGCCGACGGTCACCTTGTAGGTTGCGCGGTAGGCCCACAAGACCGAAGGTAATTTTTCTTCCCAATCTTCTCCCTTGACACCGCAAGACTTGTAAATCACTCCCACAAGAATCTTGTTGGCAGCCTCTACCTGCCCATTGGCTCGCGGGTAATAGGGGTTGGATAATGAATGAAAATTTTTAAATTCAATAGTGAGGAGTTTGATGACATGGTGCACAAAATGTCCACCCCTATCGCTGGTCAACTGCATAGGGATACCATACCGTGTAATGATTTTCTCATAAATGAATCTTGTTGTACTTACGACTGAGTTACCAGGCAGGGCCCGCGCTTCAACCCACTTGGTTAAATATTTTGTGGCTACCACAATGTAGTGACACTTCCAGGCACGACTGGCCTTGAGTGGCCCAATAAAATCCAAACCCCAGCGCTCGAATAGTTCCTGAGCATGCGAAGGGTTGAGGAGCATGAAATCCCTCTTCAACGGCCTCCCCGCTCTCTGACACGTATCACAACCTACTACCCATTCTCTCGCATCATTATACAATGTGGGCCACCACAGGCCCGCTAGCAGCACCTTTCTTGCCGTAGTGTCTGGTCCCATATGGCCTCCCGCGGGCCCCTCATGTGCCTCCCTTAGAACGCTTGGCACTTCTTCCTCCATCACACACCGACGCACCACTTGGTTGGGTCCCATTTTATACAACAATCCATTAATCAACTGAAATGTGTGGCTTCTCAACACGAGTTTCCTCCGTTCTCCCGGTGGCACACCTTGTGGGAACATGGAGGTGGAGAGATATTCCCCGATGGCAGTATACCATGATGGCAGTACTGCGATCTTAAATAGGTTTTTAAACAATTCCAAACTATAGATATACTATAGATATTCCAAACTTATATGAAAAATACTAAAGAAATACTATAGATATTCCAAACTTCTATGAAAAATTCGTTCAAATTCGGCCATAAATTCGTACGGCCATGACGTCAATTTTTTTTTATTAAAGTTAAAATTTAAAAAGCGTTTTTCTAGGTTTCTAAAAAGCACTTAGGGTTTTTTTTTAATATTTTCGACGTATTTTCTCTATAAAGCGCTGCTATTCTTTGTATCTGCAAGACTGCAACTGTTGGGTCACGGGTATTCTCTGTATCTGCCACTGCTGGGTCACGATTCGCGGGTATTCTCTGCAACTGCTGGGAGCTTGGGTCACACTCGCGGGTATTCTTTGCAATTGTTGGGTTGTTGGGTCGCACTCTGCAACTACTTCATCAGCTAGTCGAATTTATTATAAGTATACATATTTAAAAAATAAACAAAATTATAGAAGGCGAATTTTATCCGATTTTTTTTTTTCGAATTTTTCTCTTGTCGAATTTTATCCAAATTTCATGGTCTTCGAATTCGAATTTGAATTCGAACCTTGTGATTTAGCATACATATATACATACATACAGTATGTATATGTACATATATGTATATATGTGTATACGTATGTACATATATACACAATGTATATGTACATTATATATCTATGTACATATATGTATAGTAGGTCGTCGGCCCTATCTATATATGGGTCAAGTGCTCTCAATCAATTGGAGTGCTCTCACATGGGATAGTTATATACATGATACATTAAAGCACTTAAGAACCAACGGTATGCTCTATATCCTCCTAAGTTCCCATCACTAACATCTTAATTCCCCTTCTTCCCACCCACCATTTAGTAGGGGCCCTCCTGCCCAGAAGGGTGGTTATGTTCAACATTCCCACCCTGCTGCCCCAATCTATACCCTCTGAATTCCCGCACCTTGAGGGTTTCTATTCTCATCCATGTTACATATAGAATTTGGTCTAGTACCTAATAGCCCCCTAGGGGCTCTATAAATGGAAGGGATGTTAAGCAAGCTGCTGGCAAGGATGCTCAAGAGTCTTCGATCACTGATTCAATTGCGAGCAAGCCATTATTTTGACGTTAGCTGGTTCTAGATCTACATACACACATATATACATATATACCATATATACACAATGTATATGTATATCTATGTACATATATATACGTGTGTGTGTATGAGTGAGTCAAGTTTCTATAAATTTAACCAATATTGCATAACATGACATCAAAATTAAGATAGTGACAGCAGTATAGCAGCAATAAATATATCATGAGCACACAGCGGTGACAGTAGTATAACAGCAATAAATATATCATGATTCAGACTCATGCTTAACGATATCAGTTATATAACAGTTGACAGTTGTACAAGTTCTTCAGATTCATTAAGGAAATTTAAAACAGTATTTTTTAAATGTCATAAGGAATATTTGATTACGAAAATTATTAAAAGTTGCCTTTCCATCAGGGATGCCTGGCCATCCCTTGGAAGATCAAGGGACATCTCAGACATCCTCATGCACCTTGGGAACAACCACACGTCCCACATTTCATATGCCCTCCATACCTGAAACACAATTGGGGACATGGACGGGAATCTGACAGCTTGGAACACATCCCCTTGGAACATGGGAAAATGGAAAGATACTGTTGCAGAAGTTGGATCCCCTTAGAGAGGTTTATCGCTTGACAAGGAAAGAGGACAGCTGAGACACAGCCTAGAGTAAATCAATTATGATCATCAACATGGTTTTGAAGGCTGATTCTAAGCATTGGCAATTTAAAATGATTGTAGCAAACAACAGATCAATAGAGATTAGTTTAGTTGCCAACTTTTTCCAGATCATAGGCATGGTAAATAAACTACCATACCATTGAGCTAACCTAGATGTTGAAAGGTTTGCTTTGGATCTCCTTAATTCTTGCTAGCAATGCCAATTTCTTTTTCCTATGTAATTTCTTTGGCCAGCCAAGTGCCATCTATCCATTCTACACATGTTAGACCTTTTCCGGCCTCAATTCCAATGCCATATTTTTCTTGAGTCCCAATTTATGTGTAAACTTATGCCTCATTCTACCCTTAGTTTATAACCAATCTGAGAATTATTTGTACAGGTTTTTGTTTGTATATTTTGCCCAAATGTTGTCCTCTATGCACCCCTTTGGTGTCAAAGGTTGCAAACAATTCAAAAAATGTCTAAGTGTGGAGCGTGTTTGGGTCATTTCCTTAACCACCTGAATGTTGTTGGAGTTTCAGACTTTCGGAGTTGTCTATCGTAATATGTCATCCGATTAACTTGGCCTTCCCTTTTACTCTTATTGGATTGTTGAACTTCATCCTCCTGGAATACCTTTTCACCCAATCCTAACATCCTAATTCTTTCACTTGTAAAATTTCTCTAAAATAAAGCTTTCTAACCATCAGACGCTCCCATGTTGGCATACCACCCATCCAAGCCTCAAAACCCCAACTCAATTTATGTATAGCTGTTGGTCTGCAAGGTGAAGAACCCAAACATATTATTGATCATTTTCTTACTAACAATTTCTATATAGCAGGCTATGTAAAAGGACAAATAACAAAGGCAATTCAAAGTTTGTGCATCTTCATATAAAGTGCCTCAAATTTCTAAATTGTATGCTAAGAAAGTACAATTGGAATTGAATTCAAATCAAGCTTGTGATTCAAACAAGGAAAACTGTATCAGCATTTTTGGTGTCGCTCAATTGCAAGGCTTAGATGAGTCAGGGCAATTATGTGACTCAACCCAGCTTGAGGTTGCACTTGCACATGATTCTCTTCGGCTATATATTAAAGAAGACATTTTTCTCCTTGCTGTTTATGTGCAAGTTTGGATGTACTAATGCTCTAAAGGATTTTGCAGGTATATGTTATTATACACTTGAGCATGAAGATGGCTCCTACATTTTGCGGTTCCATATTTTGATAACTTTGATCTCTGCCTCCCTCCAACATGATGATTCAAAGCATGAACAGTTTGAATGTGCATGCATGCATGATACAATATTTCTTGCAACTTGGAAATGGATGCAGTAATGGCTTCAAAGAAATTAGCTCCTTCAGCAAACCTGTCTTTGACAAAAGCAAGCAGAAGTCAAAGATATTTGAGTTGTGTTTGCAGCCATTCTTCAAATTTCCTTAAGCTTCAATGTCGTTGGCTGCAAATGGTTCCCTAAACATATCTTGTTTTGTTTCCTTCTTTTGTGTGTGTGTGTGTGTGTGTGTTTTATTTCCTTCTTGTGTGTGTGTGTGTGTGTGTGTGTTTTATTTCCTTCTTGTGTGTGTGTGTGCGTGTGCGTGTGTGCGTGTGTGCAGGCGTGTGTGTGGGGGTGTGTGTGGGCGTGTGTGGGTGTGTGTGTGTAGGTGTGTGTGGGTGTGCGTGTGCATGTGTGCATGTGTGGGGATGCGTGTGTGGGTGCATGTGCGTGTGTGTGTGTGTGTGGGTGTGTGTGGGTGTGTGTGTGTGTGCGTGCGTGTGCGTGCGTGCGTGTGCGTGCGTGTGCATGTGCGTGCGTGTGTCCCTGCCCATACCCATATCCAAGGAAAAAAAAATGTCCAAATCTGTATCCAATACCATTGTTTGAGTGTGCACATCTCCACTTGTAGGTGTGCACTTAGTAAACTTGGTAGGTGTTTACATTTTGCACGTATCAGTTTACTATTTATTTAGGGACTCGAGGATTTTCACACTAGCCTAACTTACCTCCCCTCTGCTGCTATGAATCAGTGTTTCTCTAAATTCCAAGATAGGTTATGCAGGTATCCAGGGATGCAAATTTTAAAAAGGCAAAAAAATTTCCAAAATTTTGGGATAGCAGTGAGATGGCTATTGCAATAACTTAAGAAAGCTAAAAGAAGCTGAAATTTTAAAAAGTAAATAGTAATACAACGTACTGAATTTGCAATGCCAATCCTCCTTTTAATGTTTTACAGGTTTTGAACATTTTTTTCCCTATAAAGTTTAATTCTTTTTATAACTTCATATGCACTAAATCATGCAAGAAAGACCTAGCCCTAAAAAGGAGATGTATCTCAAGATATCTCGGACACTGGGGAAACATCCAAATGAAACACTATCATTTATAAAGTAAGATACACGGGCTTTAGTGATGAGCCTTGTAGAGCACGGACAGGCTAGTTTCAGGTTCCTTATAGCTTGTAATAGGAAGTTCATTTTATTTTTTTTGTTGAATCTGAATGATATTATCAAAGATAGATAGAAATGCGTGCTCCTATGTAGGCACAAATAATCTGCTAATCCTTACAGTTCACAACCACATTTTGGCTTCTTTAATCATTAGCTTACAGTTCACAACCACATTTTGGCTTCTTTAATCATTACCTTAAGACTTAGATGTGCTAATTGGCAGGGTTGTAATTAAATGCAGGAACGGATGCGAAGCAAGTCTTGAACTACAGCTTACTCAAAATGGAAATTCTAGCAATATGCTGTTGATGTTCTTTTGAGTTTTATGCAGCAATTTGACATTAATGACAAAGCCAACTTGAGACTTTCTACTAATTTTGTCTGCTCTGTCTCCTGTAATACATGTTGTGAAGTGTACTATTTTTTTTAATAATGCTAATTTGTGGGCTTAGAGATCCTTCTTTATTTACCTTACAGAAAAAATAACAATTAAAAAAAGGTAATAAATTACAGATAGATATTGAGTAAAATTAAAAACAATTAGAAATTGTAAAATAGATTTGTAATAATCAGGCTTATCAACTAAATAATAATCTTGGCCAAAAATTGAATTATCTAACAATTTTTTTATATTTAATTTGAATTTTTAAATTTAATTTAAGTTTATTAGCACAAAATTTTATTAAATAATAGACAAACAAGAATTAAATTTTAAATATTACAATACAAATAAAGAATTAGAAATTATAATTACAAGTTTAATTACAATTCAAAAAATAAGTTGTAAATACTAAATAAATGTTTTTTCTGATATAAATTAGTCCATAATAAATTTTATTTGTCAACAGAATTCAAAAGATAGAAATAATCAGATCCAGCAGACTAATGGAAGGTAGTAAAACTGAAAAGTTCAAAAATATGAGAAAAAACAGGTGGATCACAAAGAAAGCAAGGGCTCTGAAAATGAAAAGCATGGGTCTTCCAAAAAGAAATCAGCATCAATTTGGCACAAACATTTTCTTTCGGCAACCTGAGCTTTTAGGGGTCAGCCGCTGCTATTTTATATTTTATTAGGGGATCACTCTTCCCAAAAAAAAAATTATGACATAAAGATTCATATTTGGATATGAGTAGATGCAAATATTGATAAGCTGCGACCTCTAAGGATGATTAGTACTAATAGTCCCAATAAGTATACAACACTTGCAACCAAAACTCAAATACAATATGACATATAAGATAAGCACATACATTAAATTTCTGAATCAGTTTCCGGAGCTTTTGATGTGTCTTCTTTGAAGATTCGATCAGTGGATAGTAGCGATGATCATCCCACTTACAAAAAACTGAACATTCTTTCAACTCTTTTTCAATGATTTTCCTGCCGGATTCAATTGATTCAAGTATCCTGCACCAAACAGTAGCAAGACCCACTCTTAACTTGGAAAGAAAGAACAAACAATAAATATGAGCAGCTTAAATCCATTAGATTTACCAATAACTCTTCAACTAATACTTACAATGGTAAGAACTGCATATAATACCCATATAAATTGTATGTAATACTTGAAAGTTTCATGACAAGAGCACTGCATATACAACACCAATATAATCAGTAAATTAAAAAAGAAGTATCCCATCTTATTAGTTGCTCATTGTATTCTTAAGAATATGCAAAATGGCTTACAAGCCATGACATTTCCAACAACATTGCCTGATTGACCAAAGCAATGCCTCAAAAACCTTTAAGAGTCTTAAACAGATAAAAATAACATGACCGTAGCCCATCTTGGGTTCTTGCAACATCATCACATTATAAAACATATAAATTTCTTCAAACTAGAATAAAGTATATTGTTAATTTATATTAAAAAAATGTGATTAATGGGACTATAGAGAAATGTAATGTTGAGGGCGAAGACACAAAGCATCTCTAATATAACGAAATACAAGCTTCAGTAGTTGTACAAGGCAAACATTGCCAAAGGAATAGAATGAAAGTTGAAATTATAACACAAACACTTTTAACATCCGTGGCCAAGAAAAAACTAGTAATCAAAGGAAGAAACTAGTGATCAAAGCAGACAAGTAGGACTCGTCACAGAACAATTCAATAACAGGTTGAACAATGTGAGCTCCGCGAGATTATATAATTTTCCAAGGAGGCCCTTTCATGTGCTGACATGACATCTTTGGTTTTTTATTTCCCAAATTATATGATGGCCAGCGGCCCAGCAGGCAGCTCTTGAAAATGACTACTACTAGTACTGCCAGACATATCCTTTTTTTTTCTATTTACATAGATAATATTACTAATTTATTTTTGAGGGATCTTAGTATGAAATTTGATTGTCTTATGATGCTTCACAGCTCTTTCTTTCATCTCTCTCTCTCTCAAACCAGTATCCTCTGCATCCTGGTTTTGACAAAAGAAGAATTCTTAATTGATGTAATTACGTATCAGTCTGCAAACTTTGTTCATCCCAACCTGGGTGGAGCTAGTCAGTAACAATTACTCACTGAATACCCCAGATTTTTTGACTAATCAATTAACACCTTCATACAGCTGAACAAATGAGTTAAGTACTTTGAAAATGTTCTATTGCTCTGGCTTGCATGGCTTCATGTGCTATTAGCATGCTGGGGGAAGGTCAATATTATAAAATTTCCAAATCTCACATCTATGAAGTTACCCATTATGCCAGCATATCCCTCTTAGACTCTGCAGCAGGTCAGGACCACAGCATCATAAGGCCACTCCATCATAAGGCCACTCAGGGAATTCAAGTGGGTAATAAGGCATTCTTAATAATTACTTTGTTTAGACATCCCCAACAACACAAACATTTAGACCACTGCCATTGGGATAGGGGTAGCATATCAAGATTAGAACTTACACAGAAAATCTGTTATAGCATAAGCCCATGAACATATGATATACAAACTCCACCGGACCTGGCAATAAACAGAAAATGCCTAAGAAATGCAATGCCGGGAAAAAATATAGGCACAGAACAACAATGGAATGGAAGGTCAAAGAAATTGAAATTGCACGTAAAGCATGTGAATTTGGTATTAAATTAAATGAAGCCTAATGAGGGACCAAACAAGAGACAGATGCAATAATTGGCATAGTTGTTGACATAATCTAAAGATGACAACAGTCGGTAATGTCCAATGTCCATATTTCAGATTGGCTCATAGCAAGTCCTGTTTTGTTATAAGTTCAGTCAGAAGATGAGAAAAGCTATTGTATGCTGTAGTAGAATGCAGGTGCAAAGAAAATGGTAGCAGTGGAGGTTATTGTGCAGGATTTAATAGTGACTAGTACTAAATGCTAGTCTATGGAAATTACTCTATGGATTCCATATGAATAGAATTGCTGAGCAAACATGCAAGCTTTCTTTATTTTGTTGGAGACTAATATTATGGTTATCCAGTGCCTTGAATTCTTAAACACTGTAGAAAAAACTGAAGAACCGGTGATATTTCTTCACCTGTTTCTTTTGTCTGCCTGTCAGACAGTCCATGCATAATGATTGCTTTTCTTTCTACTTACAGTAAGAGCAAAAGAGGCTCCTTTTTTTATATTTTTCTATGTATACAAAATAACTTATGCACGTTTACTAATTCAACATCAGACAATTTTCATGTGATTCACATCATAGTACAATATGACTACATTTCGCTGTGCATTCCAAGATTTCTATTTGAATGTTTAGTTGAAAGATATAGAAATCCAAGTGCAAACATTATCTTCAGAGCAAATGCAATTGAATATAACTATGGCCAGATTGAAAAAGGTACATATATGACCTTTCCATATTTGTAGGGTATGCCTCCAAGCATACTTGGGAAAATAAATGCCCATGAAAAGTAAGCAAGAGCTCCAAGCGTTTCCTGAACTCTCCTAGAGTTGCAGTCTGCATATACTCTTCCAGACTGCAAAACACAAAAGCTAGTCAGTGAAGAATTTCTCAATTTTTACACAAAGGCATATGCATCAACAATCAAATATTATCATCAACAACAAAGTGTCTACCTGGAAATTGTGGAGATAATTTCCACATCTGAATCTGACATTGTCCGAAACAGGATTGAATATAATGCATACCATAGCTGGTAATGCCAAATAGATAAACAATTAGACACAAAAGCAAAAAAACAAAATGTCAGGATTAAAGAAAATTAAGACTCAATGTCATCATTGCAAACAGCTATCCCTCATAAGTGTCCAAAGGAGAAGCCTCAAGAAAGGAAAAGGTAAAGAGTTTCATTTCTGACTTTTTCCGCATTAACTTCATGATGTTTTTCAGCAGCATCCATTAGTGCAGGCCAGCAATCAAATTCAACCTTTCGCCAGCAACCTACTAAAGATGAAAGCGGACGCAGTTCATCTGTTGAGAGAGAGAAAATCATGTCAGATCCAACAAAAATCAGCCCAACGGGATCAAACAAGAAAACCATGCTGCATACCTGCCAAAGAAAGAACTCTTGGAGCATTTTCCTCCCACAGTTGTGATCTATGGAGTAAAAATTGCACACCAGTGAGTGCCTGCAAAAGTATAATGTCAACTTTTGGAAATTACTGCAAACGGAAAAATGATGCTTCCCAAATAGAGTGTTGAAGAAATAATATAAGAGGAAAAAAAGCCAGATGACTTCTTAGATAAAGACAAATACCTTGATTAATGGAGCGGTAAGAGGAATGTCCAATAGTGAACAAATGATTTGTAGAATCTGCTGCAACCCTGGATGTTCAGGCCATTCAATTAGGAGAGAATCTACCCTCCCTTTAAGTTTCACAAGGGGTTCTACCATTAATGCAATCTCAGATGTATTAGAATCCTGCACATAGCCAAAAAATCATGATAAGAAGACAGCCTTCACAAATATGACATATGCTGATATTTAGATATAGTTTTAAGCAAATGAATAACAAGAGTATTGAAGGATAAATAACCTTATAAATATTGAAGGTTATTAACAAGAGTAACAAGAGTATTGAAGGATAAATAACCTTGTAAATATTGAAGGTTAATAGCCTTCACAAATATGACATATGCTGATATTTAGATATAGTTTTAAGCAAATGAGTAACAAGAGTATTGAAGGATAAATAACCTTGTAAATATTGTATCTCCAAACAAGTGATTGGGAAAGCTTTTGGTGAGCTAGACACAAATGCAGCAAATGGCCTGATAATATGTTATCATCCAATGTTGCAGGCAAAGAATATCCCACACCTGTAAAATTGGAAGCAGTGACAAGCCACATGTAAAGATTAGAAGACTTATAGAGTCGAGCACTATATATATGTGAGATATGATCTGCAAAACTTTATTTTTCAAGCACTTCAAACAAAATGCCAATCCTTTAACAAGTTCCAAGGAACCCACAATACATCTAACATAACCTTCAATAAACTTCTTGCCAGCTTCGTATGCAAGGCTAAAGGCATACAACCTCTCATCATCTAAGATCTGAACATTTTCAAACTGCCAGGAAATACCAGAAAATCTATTAGCACTATCAATATAATCACTAACCAAGTTATTTCAAGTAAGAGGTTCAAATAAAAATAATCAAGAGAAACATCATCTTGAGATACATAACATCAATATTGCACAATGGATATTGCTTCACCAGATCTCTATCACAATGTAAAAGAAAACTAACAGAGCACGACTTAAAAGTTAAAATAGTTGATGGTGACAGTATTGATTTGTGCCAAATCTAAGAAATTTCAGACATGTCTGTAAGGCTACTCTGAAGACTTTATTGATTCTCAGTAGAAGATAAATTTAATAGATGCTCAATGCCATAAGAGAAGTAGAGCTAAGAAACAATAATATCGTAACGAGAGGTTGCTAGATAGATATAGAAAATGTGACTTTTAAAATCTGCAAGTGATAGAATATATACATTAGATTTATTATATATATGTCAGCTCTCAAATGATTTCAGTTATCTACAAATGTAACAAGAGGATGCTACGATGCAAATAAATATAATTGAAAAACAGGCATATCAAGAGGTCAGTACTGCTTAATGAGACCTCTCCCCAGAGAGTAAATTCCTAAATCCTAAAACCAGATTCTATAACACCGCAGATGAATCATACTATTTTAAAGAAAAAGGATGATTTCTTTCTTGAACAGTGCAGTTGTAGAAGTTAATACCAGATTCCATAGATGATCAATGTTTTACAGAGGTGGAGCTAAGAAAGAATAATAGAATAATAAGAGGTTGGTAGATAGATATAGAAAATGTGACTTTTAAAATCTGCAAGTGATAGAATATATACATTGGATTTATCATACACATGTCAGCTCTCAACTGATTTCAGTAATCTACAAATGTAACATCAAGAGGATGTTAAGATAATAATAAATATAATTGAAAACAGGAATATCAAAAGGTCAGTACTGCTTAAAGAGACCTCTCCCGAAGAAGTAAATTCCTAAACACTAAAAACCAGATTCTATAACACCGCAGATTAATCGTACTACACACACACACACACATTGCCGAATTAGGTATGGGGATAGGAACGAGTACGTGGGTACGAAACACCGATACGACTAAAATTGTTTTGGCAGTTGGGTACGTTTTTGGAACGTTTATTGTATGTATGTATATATATTTTAGCTAAAAAAAAAAATTAAGTTTAGAATGTCATATACCAATACATATGCTAAACAAAACCATTACATATTTCAAATTTTGAAACTTAACAAAATAATTTAAAATTCAGTTTTCAATATCAAAACGATCACACTAGAATCTCATGATAGATAAGTTCTGAGTTCACTAATCAGCACTGTAGGTCTTAAGAATATCAAAAAGATCAAACTACAATCACTAAACATTTCTAAAACATTTCAGCATCTAAAAACACGAACCCTGGATGTACCCACAAGAGATTCGTTTCAGAATTCGATTCTGGTATGTTTCATACCCAGAATCGCCCGAAAAACCCCACAATTCAGCAACTTAGTATGTATGTATGTAAATGTATGTATGTATGCATGGCTGTACAGTGTATGTATATATGTATATCTATATATATATATATTTATATACATTTCTGACTCAGCAGGACAGCAAGAGACATTCTCGGGCCCCCAGTTTTTCCAAAACTTTGAACATCTCCAAAATGGTGCAGAATGTTATAAAACATCTGTGACATGTTTAGCTGTCCCAAGGACAATTGGGACATTTGAGATGTTCATCAGCCATCACATCAACATCCAACGTCCTGGACAGAAAGGGGAGCTTTGCATGTTTTAAAAAAACAAAATACTTGAATTTATTTACAAACAACAGTTTTTAAAGGCATCCCAATCATGCAGGTCTAGTAGATGATGACTGTAATATTTCAATTCTCTGAGTGATTCTCTTTATATTATGCCTGTAGTTAGTCAACAAGTGTATTCAGTTCATTTGTGTTTATTTGGAAGTGGCCATGCATTTCTAGTGGATGACTGCTGCAAATACTTGAACTGAATCAGTATCTCCTATTGCAATTTGCCTGCAAGAAAACATTATATATGCATGGTTAACCTTTTAGGTCATGCCTATTTTGATGGAACACTACACTTTATCATAAAAATTCAATAATACCATTAAAACCTGATATAAAAGTGTTTGCTTCATGCTTGAGGCTCAAATGAAAATATAGGGCAAGGAAAATTAGTGGCAACATTCCCTTTTCAAGTTGGAATAAAGTTCATAAAATGGCACACACTTTCTGTTGAGAAGGCATATTACACCCACAAAACACAGATTCATGCAAAGCTGGAGAAATCATGATGAAACATATATTCAACATTCAAAGGAATAAACTCCACAAAATTGTACACAATTTCAGTTGCGGAGGCAGTTCATACAAAATATTTGGCTAGAAGAAATATGCTACTGTCATCATCTTAATGATACAGACTATTGTCACTGCTGTCATGATATATTTAATGCTGATAATCTTTTATTGCTTGTATACTGCCGTGACAGTTAATTTTAATAACATGTATAGTTAAACTTCAAGAAATTTGAGTATTCCTATATATACTTTATATTGCAACAGCCACCACCATCCCCAAAATATGACTATCAGACTGCCATCCCAAAAACTCATATTTTTATAATGCCACAACCCGCCATCCTGAACAAATTACTCCCATTCTGTCATCCCATAATGCATTCCCCTAACAACTCTTGTTTTATATTTTTTGTTACAAAATCAAAAGTGTTGTGGGAATCTGGTTTTAACTTCTGTGTCGGCAGCATTCTGAGTTTTTGAATGGCATCATGGGAGCATTCCTGAATTTACTTATAGATGTCTCTGGTGTCCTGAAGTTTCAGAATGGAGCCATATCCCCATGTAACGAAGTTGACAACAAATTGCTGCAAGAAACTAGTGTCTCCCAGCAGTTCCAACACAAAAATATTTATGTAAAAAATAATCCTTCAATCACAATAAGTTTAAGGGTTACTTACATATTGCACAAGATTAGTAGATCCAAACAATCGGCCATGCATTTTAACCACATCCAGTAAAACCGATTCTTCAATAGATGTCCAAGTCTCTTCAAGTTTTTCATTTTCCTGTCTTGGATATTCAACCTGAAAACATAAATTAAAAGCCTTAACAGTACACTTTGTATTCCAGCCGAGATGATGATTAAAAAACAGTTAAATCCCTAGGTAAGAAAGTAAAAGAAAACCTTGGCCAGAAGAAGTGTTTATGAGAATTAAAATCTTACTTTATCCTGATCAGCAGCTGCTTCTGACGAGATATCTTCCCATTCAGAAAACCAATTATCTTTAATGGATAGGTTATTAAAAGATAAATCATCAATTTCTGCATCATCTCCAATCTTACAACTGCGGGACTTAAATTGGAAGGCTTCTGCTTCTGCTTCATGGAGAGCTTTTTCTTTCATCAGTTCTTTTGATTGCAACCATAAACTTGTCAGCGAGCTAAATATAGTATTCAGCAGCTGAATCCAATTAAAAGCAGATATTAAAAACATCACCTTTACAAAAACTGAACAATCCTACTTGTGCTACCTAGTTCTCAGTAATTATGTCAAACGTGATAGCCTTTAGCATGAGCAAATTATAGAAAGCCTCACCTGCATTGAAGAACTGTCCATAATAAGAGTTTGCAAGATGCTACTGGTTGTGCGGACAAGACAAATTTGCAGGATTACTACCTGTGACTTTGGGTCTACAACCTGAACAAAATATTGTAACTTTTTCAAAACCATGGTTCCATCTTACATAGACTAAGATAGCAAAAAAGAAAAAAGAAAAATGAAGTAATGAAATAGACATTGTCAGCTTTACCAATTAACAAGTAATTTAACTATAAAACCACATTATAAACTAAAACTAATATAAAAGACCCAATTCAAAGAACCCAGTCTGCACCTCTTTGCCAGCACTACCAGATATGATTGGTGGAGATAATAGTTTTAACACTTCTCCAGTCAACAATTGTTGACAATCAGTGTTACAAGTATTTTTTGGCTCTCCATGACTAAATGTGATAGAGGATAATGCTAAAGGTCGACTTGGAAACTCCATTAACAAAGAAAGAACCTCCTGAACAAGAAAACCAAATGCATTTCAAGGGAATATAAAGAAAATGATGAAAGCATAATAGAAGCATTAAAGAAAGGGCCTTACAATCATCTTATCAAAATTGCTTGCTCCAACTAGATTACAAAAGTGTTTTTCAAGAGCAGCTCCCACTGCCAATGACAATCCAAATTTAAGCTCATAGATAGCAAGTTGAATTGGCTGAACAATGTCTTTGTATGCAGCGTATTCCTTTGAAAGTCGGAGAATAAATGCAGTGGAAATGTCCTGAAAACAACATAGCTATCAAAATAGTGAAAAAAAGAGCACAAATAAAGATAAATATCTTACTGTCAATCGAAGAATACTTATCTAGAACTCAATACATAAACACAACAAAGAAGCATGTAAGTAAGCACTTAAGATTGACAGAACCAACAACTCCCTGTTTTCCTGTTAACATTCTAGCCCAATGGCCAATGCACCTGTAATCTCTTTCACAACTGACTATAATACCATATCAAAAAATTTGAAGTTCGAGACTTTTTCAAATAATGAAATCAAAAATCCAAATTATTTGCTGTTATTGTTAACTGTTATATTACGTATAATATGTATTATGTATCATTTACTATGAAGCTGAATCAAGATTTATTTATTGCTGTTATACCACTGTTGCTGATGTCACTTCCATCATGATCAATTTTATTGATGTTATAATACTGATATATTATACTGCTGTTACAATGCTGTCATATTGTACTGCTGTTATACGTATAATGCTGTCATGATATATTTGACAGTCTTTAATGTAATGAACAATTTTCTTTTTAAACACTATGAAAATTTGCCTTACTGTTGAAGACATCTGGGGATCTCCGGGCCTAGATCTCCTCTATTAGAATATTTAATTATATTTTAATTAGCTTAATTTAGTTATTTATTAATGGTCAATTAAGCTTTTTAGCTTTTTAGTTTTCACTTAAATGACTAGTTCTTAATTTAGAAGGTCGCCTTGAAAACTCTTTATATACGGTTGTAAAACGTTGAATAGATAATCCAATTATTTGAGCAATCAATTTTTCATGGTATCAGAGCGGGTCGATGCGCTTTTTCAAAGTTTGGAGAATTTTTTAATAAAAATTCATCGAGCCTTTCTACCTGGAAAGTTCATTGGAGTTTTTGACATGCTAGGGTTCGTGGTCAAGGAGAAGTTTTTTTTCTGCAAGTCGTGTTCATGTTTTGTGCCTGCTCGATTTTTCCAAGCATCCGTTTTTTTGAGGGACTGGGTCGTTTTTTTCTTTGCGGCCTTTCATTTTATTTCCTGCAGACACGCAGGCTTGCAATCTGAGTTTTTTTTTGCTGAGCCGCGAGCTTTGTCTGAGGCGGATTTTCCAGACCATCGCACGATTTCTAGTGTTTGTGTGCAGTGGCAGTGATTTTTTCTGACGGCGTGATTATTCAGCACAGTGGCGGCAATTTTCACGCTTTTTTTTACAGATGCGACCCACGATTTTCGCCCTTTTTTCAGAGAAACAGCGTGTTTTTTTTTGCGACGTCTGAGGGTTCTGTTCACGTTTTTTTTTTGACCTGCAGACGCGATTTTACTGTATACAGGCTAGGTTTTTCCCTGCGTCGCGATTTTTTCAACGACTCCAGCGATCGTTTTTTGGGGTTCTTTTTTTCGCGGTGGAAAGGTTGGCATTTCTACAGATTTTCCAGCAATGCGTTTTCACGTTTTTCCAGCTCATTTTCTGTGTTTCCACAGTTCGGGAGGGCTCACTGATTTTTATGGGTTTTTATATTTTTTTCCTTAAAAAAAAAAATTTAAATCTGGGTTTTAATAGTTTTTACCACAATTATTTTTTTGGAGGTTTTACCATTTTTTTACAAAAACAATGATTTGGAAATCCAACTTTTAGGGTTTTCACAATATTGTCCTGAAAAATTGTCTCTGGGTTTTCTGATTTTTCGCCATAAAAAATCATGGGAGGTTTTGCTTGATTTTTTCTTCAAAAGTCAGGGTTTTAACGTGTGATGTTTGGTGTTTTGCCACGTGATGTTTGCTGTTTTACCATGTGATGTCTCGTGTTTTGCCGCGTGATGACTAGTGTTTTACCGCGTGATGTCTGGGGTCTTGCCGCACGACATTTCAGGGTTTTTACCATTTTTTTCCACAAAAAATGATGATTTGTATCTTTAGTTTTAGAGGGTTTGCCGATTTTTCCTCAAAATCGTGATTTCAGGTTTCAGTTTGGTTACCCAACGTCAGGTTGGATGGATTCCGGTATTCCTGGTCATTAACACTTTGCAGATCCAAGGAGGGTCTCCGCCGCAGCAAAGTGTTCTTTCCGTTTGTGATCAAAAGACCTGCAGTGTCTTATGTAGGGTAGTTAGTAGATAGAATGACCATTAAAGGAGGGTATTAGAATATTTAATTATAATTTAACTAGCTTAATTTAGTTATTTATTAATGGTCATTTAAGCTTTTTAGTTTTCACTTAAACAACTAGTTCTTAATTTAGAACGTCGCCTTGAAAATTCTTTATATACAGTTGTAAAACGTTTGAATAGATAATCCAATTATTTGAGCAATCAATTTTTCATCCTCAACCATTTCAGGGATGGCCGAACGTCCTCACAGCATTTCTTATTTCTGCAACACATTTCAGAACATTTCCAAGATTTGAAGATATTTGGAGATGGCCAGGTGACAGCCCCTGCCATTCCCCCTTACCCAAAACACCATTGGGAACATGGACAGGGGTTTGAGAAACAGGGACACATTCCCATGGAACACAGTTTATGGCTTTATGCTAGTATATTTAAATATTGTGTTCCACAAGTAATTACTCACAGAATGTAAGAATGGTTTTCATTATTGTAAACGTATCAGGCACAGTCAGAAATGTGAATGAGGATATACACCATTACCTAAGGAAACAGTGCCTTGGATGGTATGGTATGTTAGGCAAACAAATAACCAGATGTGTCATATTTACATGCCATACAATTCATAAATTTTCAAAATCAATACCTGCCAGTTTTGAACTTCTGAAGTAGTTTTTGGTAAATCTGATGTATGATATTCAAGGTGATTCATTAGTGTTTCGATTTTTGATGAAGATGCCATAGATTCCATGAAGTCAAGAGATTCTTTAATGGCAGTTTTGTATTGAGAAGGATCTGGACGATAAACAACCTGTACAAGAAACCATTGACATGTTACAAAAAAGAAAAAGAAAAAAATCAGATGCTGATAGTTGATATTTTTCCCTACACATACAAAGTTTGACCAACCTTGCATGCTAAGTTATGCAGCTCCTTTTTCAGCTTTTCAAGTACAATAAGCTTTTCTCGCACTTCACTTTCTATTGGATTGCCCCCCGCTAGGATTTCACATTCTTGCCTCACCTGCCAAACTGAACCATCAGTCTCTACACAAGTAAGCTATAATAAGAAGTGCAAACACACACACACACACACAGTGATGCAGGGGCATCCCGGAACACATGTGATCCTGCTCACCCAAAGCAGTAAGCATTCAAATTTTAGTTTTACTTCAATTTCGTGGTATGTTTTTGGATGGCTGCTTATCTTTTTCTATTTGCTGCTCATTAGATTTAGTAGACCTTGTGGAGACTACATAAGGCCTTGCTGGATGAAATCCCTCTTATTTACTTGGCCACTCAAGTTTCAAAAAAAAACACAAAAAAACAGGAGCAGTTACAATCTATTAATGGCTTCCTATTGTCGGTTAGGACCCACATAGTGTGTAATTACCTGCTCTATCTTTTTTCAGTTTCTTTGAAATCTACCTGGTTATGTGGTGATCAAGAAGAAGATATTTTAAAGAAAACATTTTGATACATTGGTGGTCATGTGGCTTAGGTTCTGTTTTACATGCTAGCTGATTCTTTTGGACCCTTGGTATTATCTTCTTTAGCTGGACACTCAACTTCGAATGTGTACACAGAATTTGGCAGTTCTAGAGCGTGGACACCCTGCTGCTTAAACTTTCTAAGTGACATCTTCTATTTTTGGTCTTCCCTGTCTTAGTCTCAAGAATACAGCCCAAAAACTCAGTCAATCATGAATTTGGCAAAAAAATTTTAAGGACAAGATTTTATGGACCATGGTAAAGATGAACATTTATATAGCCCCATCTCAACTTCTCTTACCTGGTCCACAAGAGTTACTAAATATCGAAAACAAACTAAAGCATATGGAAGTAAACAAGCAAGAAAGTAATTACAAGCTTCGTGGGAGCATGGCAGCAAACCAATATTTAGTAGAAGAAAAACAGAGTAGCAAAGCAACAAGCGAAAGTGCTGTAAATGGCTGTAGAAGCAAGGAAGAATGAATGGCAATCCATGAAACAAGCATGGCAAATTCATGTATAAATTAGCAAAAACAAAAATGCACTTCGTAAACTCAAAAATGGCAAAAGGGTGGAGCACAAATTTACAACAAAAAAAGTTCAAAGGTTAGAGTAAAAATAAAGTAATAGGAGAATCAACACAAGGGAAGTCAAATCATTGATTCAAGTACTTGAAGGTCCAACCCATGAGGTACAAGAGGCAAATGCAAAGGATTATAAAACAGAAGCAAGAGAGCACAAGGCAAGACAAGGCAAGAAAGTGGAAAAAAAATAACTATTTGACGGGTAAAAGAGTATGGCAAAAATGAAAGTACTTTTAATCTTACAAGTGATATTCTACGGGACAAGTTACATTGGAGGGGGCAAATCTGCCAAGCAAGAAGGGTTGGAAAGTTAAATGAAGCGGGTGTCATAAATTGCCTTGATGAGAATGGAAGACAAATACCAATTTCTAAGACGAAAGAAGATTTTGAAGGGCTCATGTTTCTATCTGGATGAAGATCTAACTTCAATTCAAGAATAAGCAAAAAGAGTGGAATTGGCCACAGCAAGAGCAGCAAGGACAAATGTAAAAAGTCATGGTTGTAACATAGAAAAGCCCTCATCACCAATTTATTGTCCCAAAACACACTGGCATGGCAGGAGAGCAGCAAAAGGAATGTGAAATGGCAGCAAAGAATGTAACAAGAATGGGTGAAAAAAGTTAAAGACTCTGCCTTGAGCCTTCGGCCCCAAGACAAATAGCAAGTAGGGGCCCCTCGAGAGTACTTAAAACTAGTGTGTTGGAATTGTAGATGTTAAACATGGAGAAGAGAGCCTCAGTTAGGTCTTCTTACTGATGGAAGAGACATTATGTCTCACAGAAAGTCACGAGCATGATGGGTGCAAGAAATCTACCTTTGAAGGACACGCGAAATTTACAATTTGGAACAATGTGGTTGGAAATGACAAGCATTATACTGGCATAAAGGTCTCAATAAAAGAAATATGCAAAAGATACATAATTACATTCAATTGGAAAAAGAAGACCTGAATAAGCAAAACAATTGATTTGAAATTTCTGTGAATGGCAGACACATGAGAATTGCAGCATGTTATTTTGCCCATCGAGTGTCAAAAACATATTTTGATATTTTGCATATAACTAAAATCAGCTTACAACTTAAATACTAATTGTAGAACAACCAAAAATTATTAAATTTATGTTGTCATTAAATTACCTTAATATCAATTTCAAGTTGTGATATTTTCTCCAAAAGCTGATTGTATTTGTGCATTGATTTTTTAACTGGATCAACTATATGTGGGCACACTAATAGCCGTAGCCGCAATCCACCAAGAAGCAACCATACCCGAGCCAACTTGAACAAAGAATCTGCTAAAAATGACAATGAAAACCCATCATAGTCATAAAATATAACATATTATTAGAAGCTGGCATATGGTATTAGACTCAAACAATCACTAGAGCCTTACAAGAAGATTCGCCAGTCATTGGAAAACATGAATATAATTCTTGCATCAATGGTTGAATAAAGGACTTGCTCAATCCAGCTAGTCTTTCATGCTTAGATTCTTTGAGAAGCGATTTCAAGCGCTCTAGCAACTGTTGATCAAATCCCTCATTAACCTGAGAAAACATGTAGATGCAAATTAGCATAATTTCTTTCTAAGAGAAGGGTAAAATACTATAAAAATTTGCCCTAAACCCTAAGAATCAGAAAAACAGCACAATAAATAGCAAATCTAAAGCTACATTAACTCTTAATTTTGGGAAGATAAATAGCCTAATAGTAAAACTAAACCCAAAGAGCGATTCATTCACCTTGGCAGCATTTTGATGTAGAGAAAAGAATATTGACTGGATCTCTTGCATGTGACCTTTGTTAAAAGACTTATTATGAGCAAGTATTATCTGAGGGAGAAAGAACAACCATTAGTTATAGAGCTAAATGAAATAACCAGTGAGGGCCTAGTTGTAAAAAAACACCTGTTGTAAAAGGATACTGGCTGTACACAAAACAAACTTGCATAGACCGCCCCTAAGTTTGAAATCTCTCCAAACATGAGCTGAAGCCACCTTAAGCTGAAGTAGTTTGATGCTATGATCCTTAACAGAAGGCAATGGCTCTCTGTTACAGAAACCAATATATAGATAAGAAAAGGCATATGAATTGACAAACAATGTATTTGAATTCCTGAACTCAAATAGGAAATTCATGTTAACTAATATATATATATATGAGCCAACCTTGTCAAGACAAGGAAAACATGCTTAAATTTCATTTAGGGGCATGAAGCAGGAAAATAAATTCATAATATGGGAGTACTTCAATGCAATTTTGTCCCTGTGGTGAACCCTGCTGGTACTACTATTCTGCTGCTGCAATTTTTATTAAATTTTATATTTTATCTAATAGAACTAGACAGAAGTTGAAGAAGGGTTTGTGTATTTGTTTGTTTTTTTTTTAAACCTTTCGATATATAGAGATTCAATAATTGCTTGAAAATACAAGATAAGCAAAGCATTCTGAAACAATAATTGAAGAATAATTAACAAGCATACCTGGAGTCTTTTGCTTTTTTGTTTAAAATCTGATTATTTACAATCAGCAGCAAAAAGCCCAAATCAATTATTCAGGAAACATATCAGATCTGCTCTTATTAAGAAACTAGATGCCCCAAACAGCATGAAAGATGGTGCCAAGATGAGCAAATTGTGAGTCTTGGAAAAGAGATACCCAAACTCGCAAAAAGAAACAGCAATAACAAAGAATTAAACCCTATCACCGATCTGCCTGAAGAAGTCAGATCTGCCTGCAATAATCACCAATTTGACTTCTGAATGAAGCCAACCACAGCTGCAACAATTCAACTGATCTTTCAGTCTCACCGTCACCATGCACTGAAGAGTGGACATTCTCCAATGAAGAATCCAGTCTGAAACCCTCAGACTCCAAAACCCAGAGAGAGATGAGATATCAAATATTCAATCAATAATGAGTTTGATTTCTCAAAAGGGACGGCTTTATGCAAAACCCACAATTTGCAATTTAGGGTTGCTTTTACGGTTGTAAAGATTCATTAAGTGTTAAAACACTTTTCAATATGGGTGCCCAACTATAGAGAGAATTAAAAAGTCACTTAAATAAATTTAAGTGAAATATTTTATTAAAAAGTCAATGTGACTTTATAATAAACGTCATTAATTAAATATATCCTATAATTCACTGAAAAATTAATCTCTCTCTCAATATGACTCCAAAAGATGAACCGTCAGAAGCTGGAGATAAAGCTCACAAAACCCATGTGACCAGGGACCTGTCTAAAAAAAGCCAATTTCCCATCTATAAATAGCAAATCTCTCAATCAGAGTCAGAAACTGCTCAAACGAAACCTAAACTGAACCCAACACTGAACTGAAGAACAACATCCTCCATCCACTATCTCCATGACCCTCTGTCCATACCCTGTTAGCCTACGAGGGTCCAAGAAATAAGCTAACTCATCAACTCTAAAGTCCTGACTAGGATGGGGATATCACAGTCTCCCATTAAAAAGCCTTCCTGATCTTCCATTTTATTGCAATCTTCTGAATATTTTGGTTCATTTATAAACTCCCTGGCTTTAGTAGAAAGCAAGCCAAAATCAAGTAATGCCCTCATAAATTGAAAAATTAAGGTAGACTTCATGGCAGAAAGGCTAGACAGATTTTAAGCTATAATAACCTATACAGAATGTACTAAAAAACAAAACCAGAAATACTACAGAAGTAATTAAACAAACCCAACAAGACTACAGCAGTAAATATTTTTAGAATTTTCTTTATTTAAAATATCAAAAACATACATACAACTTGAAATCTATCCATCTGATACAATTAACAAATCTGAAAACATTAATCTGATATATAGTCCTAATCTTTAAAAGCTTCTGAGGATCCTGATGAAGCTATATGACAAAATAAATTGATGCTCTGATAATCCAGATGATCCTGATGAAGTTATGTGACAAAATAAATTGATGCTCTGATAATCCAGATATTAATATGCACATTACTGCTTAACTCTGCACTATGAATCACCCTGAGGGTTTCCATCCCGAAGGTACTGACTGATTCAGCCTCCCAGTGAGAGAATTGATGCAGGGTCACCCAGCACTAGGCTTTTATCTCCATCCATTACCACTCAACTTCTGTTTTTCATGTGCCAGGCATGTTCTCATACCAGCTCTACCCTCATTGGTCTGCTGGCTCTGGTCCAACCTCACTCGAGCAACTGGCTACAATTCAACAACTAACACTAGATCATACTTATACATACTCTCTCTCTCTCTCTCTCTCTCTCTCTCTCTCTCTCTATATATATATATATACATACATACATACTACATATATATATGTATATGTATGTATATCTATGTATATGTATATGTATTTATATATATATGTATATGTATCAGTATGTATATATATACATAAATATACTTATATACATACATATACTTCTACATACATATACATACTTGTATATGTATCTATATATGTTATATATATGTATGTATGTATATGCATATATATATACATATATACATACATATGCTTATACATACATACATATATATATATATACTTCTCCATAAACGACCACAATGTTTGTAAAACTCGCAATCTGCTTAGGACACGAGGGCATATGTATATGTATCTATATATGTTATATATATGTATGTATGTATATGCATATATATACACATATATACATACATATGCTTATACATACATATATATATATATATATATATATATATATATATATATATACTTCTCCATAAACGACCACAATGTTTGTAAAACTCGCAATCTGCTTAGGACACGAGGGCATTAGTGATTAGGTTGTGCTTGGTCACGGGTCTCTTGTTCATTGATGTGTTTGCCATCATCTTAATCTGGAATTCGCGAGCGGACATAGCAAGGATAATTCAGAATGTCCCTATTCATCCCTAGGAGTTTAGGGAGATCCATGCGCGATTTCAGCGCCCAGTCACAACTCAGGAGTGATGCGTCTGGATCCATTTGCAAAGCAGACCAAAATTTTTTAGTCATTTTTAATGTCGCTTCTGTGTATGCCGCAAAATTTGTTTTTATTATTCTAAATTTCTAATTTCATACTGTTGGTTATAATTAGGGTCTGGCGGATTCCTACTGCCTTGGGCAACATTGGAATCCGCCAAAGGGGGCCAACTCCTTCTCCTACATATAGGGCCAGGCCCTATACCTCTCGGCTCCACCTAAAAGTCTTCACGCCACATCCAAACTCACCACGCCTCCTTGATAGGGCCGACCCTATCCATTTCGGTTAAAAGGAATTAAATGAATTAATATGTTTAATTGCAAGAAGGCCGACATGATTAAGAAGTATTGCTACTCCTATAAATAAAGCATACACTTCACACAACATCAATTCAATTCAGTCTTTTGCAACAAGGTGCGAAATATACTAAGGAAGCGAAATTGATATTCAAGTCAATTAATTTACAGAGAACTATTCTAAGAGGTGTGCAGATCAGTAACAGAAGACAGTGAACTTAAGCAAGGCAGCAGATCATCTTCAAGAGATAAAGAACTCCATAGAAGGGTTGCTGCTACCATTGTTACATACAACAAGTCAAATTAGAAGAACTGCAATTCATGACCTCCATTAGCAAACTAATTGCGAAGGCCTCTATGTCATCTCCCTTGTGACTGCAACATCTATACTCCAGATAAGTATGTAATTATCAGTTGAATTCAAAACCATAATCAGATCTGTGGATCTTTTCAGGCTGGGTTTTTCCTCCTAGGAGGTTTTCCCAGGGTATCTTTGTCTTGTCTTTATGCATTCATTTTCTGTTTCTATGCTTAAATCTGAAAACAATAAATCTAATTAAACCTAGTTATCAACAATTCTAATTTTCTAAGTGTTATCTAATCTGAAAGTACTAAAAATAACATGGTATCAGAGCTTTAGGTTAGATCAAACTTCAGATTTAGAATTCAGTACTCCTTTATTTCCAAATTGTTGTCGCATTTGCAGGTCAGGTCAATGGGGCTGAAAGTTGAAGATAGGCTTGATGGGAATCTAAATTTTACTGCATGGAAAGTTCGAATCAAGTTGGCTCTTGAGGAAGAAGATCTTCTCCAATTCATAGAAGCGAAAGAGCTAACTGAGCCTACAGATGCAGCTGAGTTAAAACAATTCAAAAAGGATGCTGTCAAGGCCAGGAAAATTCTCATTGATTCAATCAAAGACCACCTCGTCACCTCTATTGCCTCATTTACCACTGCAAGGGAAATGTTCAGTCATCTACAAGGTACATATGAAGTTAACAATCTCAGTAGGGCAATTACTTTAAGACAACAACTACTTAATATCAAAATGGCTAAAGAAGATTCTGTTATTTCCTACTTTATGAGAATTTCAGAACTAAAGAATCAGCTAGGTTTAATTGGCCATAACATGGAAGACAAAGACCTTGTCATGATTGCCCTTAATGGTCTACCTCACTCATGGGAGTCATTTATCCAAACCATAAGTGGCAGGTCTGAGTTACCTACCCTTGATCGCCTTAAGAATGATTGCATCCAAGAAGAGTCTCGCCTCATCACAAGAGGACAAACCAAGAGCCCCCATGTAGATGATCATCACATGCTTGCAGCCCAATGCAAGAAAGGGGGAAATTGGAAGCAACCTTATCCTAAAAGAAATAGGGAATTTAGACCGTTTAGTTCCCAACACCCTTGGAAGAAACCAAGAGATACTTCGCGTGTGCGATGTTTTAGATGTGACAAATTCGGTCACTATGCTAAGGAATGTCAAAATAACCCTAACCAAAGTGAAGCAAACCTAAATGAAGTCTCAGAACAAAATGATGACTTCTTATTCATCTCCGCTCTATCTAGCAGTGTTTCCTCAGATAGCAATACATGGTTGATTGACAGTGGTGCCTCCAGACACATCACAGGTTACTGTGATCACCTTTCAGGCCTAGTAGAAAAGGATACCAGCCTTCACGTGGTAATTGGTGATGACGCTCGTTATTCAGTAAGAGGTTCTGGCTCTACTTCTCTAAATTTAGATTCTAGTATTTCCTTGCATCTCAATGATATATTGTTTGTTCCTGGAATTAAAAGAAACCTAATTTCCATTTCTGCTCTAGAAGATAAAGGTTATCAAATTGCATTTTCTGAGGGAAAAGTTCTTGCTTGGTCTAAGAAAGCTAGTTTTAAATCTGCTCGTATAATTGGTCATAGATATGATAGTCTTTATAAGCTCTCTACTAACCCTATTCAAGCCCTCATTAATGAGGCTCCGGAATCTTGTGAGTTATGGCATAGAAGACTTGGACATCTACATTATCAAGCTCTTCCTTCCCTTGAAAGGTTAGTCAAAGGTATGCCTAAACTCAGTCAAGTTCATGATAACACTTGTAAAGGTTGTGCTATTGGCAAGAATGTTAAAAATCCATTTCATAAAAGTGAAAATAGAGCTAAAGACAAACTAGAACTTGTTCACTCTGATTTATGTGGTCCTATGTCTATAGCATCTCCTAGTGGATTTCTTTATTATGTAATCTTCATAGATGATTTCTCTAGGAAAACTTGGATCTACTTCTTGAAATCTAAAGAATCTGATGAAGTCTTAAGTAAATTTAAGGAGTTTAAAGCATTAACTGAAAACTCATCTGGTAAAAGAATTAAATGTTTAAGATCTGACAATGGAGGTGAGTACACCTCCGGTAGCTTTTATGATTTTTGTGTTGAGTCAGGAATTAAAAGGGAGTTTTGTATTCCATACAATCCTCAACAAAATGGTGTTGCTGAAAGGAAGAATAGGACCATTGTAGAGGCTACAAAGGCTATGATCCACGATCAAGACTTGCAGACCTTTCTATGGGTTGAGGCCTCTACAACAACAGTGTATATCCAGAATAGATGTCCTCATCGTGCTCTAAAGAACATGACCCCGGAAGAAGCCTTCACGGGATCCAAACCAGACATTAGTCACCTCAGAATCTTTGGAAGTCCCGTCTATGTTCATGTGCCCAAGGAAAAGCGATCAAAGTTGGAGCCCTCCGGAAAGAAAGGCATGCTAGTCGGATACAGTGAATCCTCCAAGGCATTCACGATTTACATCCCAGGTCAAAGGTATGTTGAGGTAAGTAGGGATGTTACATTTGAAGAAGACATTGCTTTTAAGAAATCGAAAGGTTCTTGTGTTATTGATGAATCTAATGATAATCAAAATATAAATATTGATACTAACCCTGAGATTCAGAGGGAGCAAGTTGACCCTGAGATTCAGAGGGAGCAAGTTGAACCTCCACCTCAAGATGATCATGATGATCCTCCAGAATCCATGAATCCCACTAATATTCCTAGTGACATTGTCGTTACCAAAAAGAGGCCACTTTGGGTAAGAAACACCATTCAAGAAGCTGAAAGATTTGCTGCTCCAAGTGGCACCTTCCGTGAAACTAAGAGACCTCAAGTATTTTCCAACTACGCTTCTTTAATGTGTAATCTCATTGAAACTGAACCTTGCAATGTTGAAGAAGCCTTAAGTCATCATGCCTGGAAGCTTACTATGGATGAAGAATATCAGTCAATCATCAAGAACGATGTATGGGACATTGTGCCCAGACCCAAAGGTAAATCTGTTGTTTCCTCTAAATGGTTATTTAAAATTAAACATAATGCCGATGGTAGTATTGAAAAATATAAGGCTAGATTTGTAGCGCGTGGTTTTTCCCAAAAGGAAGGCATAGACTATGAAGAAACATTTGCTCCTGTTGCTAGATATACTTCCATTAGAACGATAATTGCTATTGCTGCTGCTAAGGGTTGGAAACTACATCAGATGGATGTTAAGACTGCCTTCCTCAATGGTGTCATTGAGGAAGAAGTCTATATTGAGCAACCTGAGGGATATGAGATTCAGGATAGATTAACCCATGTGTGCAGGTTAAAGAAAGCTCTGTATGGTCTTAAACAAGCTCCTCGTGCTTGGTATGAAAAAATTGATAAATATTTGCTAAGTCTAGGCTTTTGTAAAAATGATGCTGACTCTTAACATTTACTTTAAAGTAGCCAATGATGAAATGCTAATTCTAGTTCTTTATGTGGATGACTTATTTTTTACTGGTAAAGATGAACTTAATATTAGATGCAAGAAAGAACTAGCTTCAGAATTTGAAATGAAAGATTTAGGTCTAATGCATTATTTCCTAGGTCTAGAAGTATGGCAAAGATCTAACGAAATTTTTCTAAGTCAAGGAAAGTATACTATTGACATTTTGAAAAGATTTAGAATGATGGATTGTAAACCAATGTCTACTCCTATGGAATCTAACTTAAAGAAGTTAAGTGTTTCTGTAGCTAACTCTGAATTTGCAGATCCATCCGAGTACTGACAGTTGATTGGATCACTGATGTATCTAGTTAACACTAGACCAGACATATGTTTTGTTGTGAATGCTCTCAGCCAATTCATGAGCTTGCCCAAGCATGTTCACCTTATTGCAGCCAAGCATATCCTAAGATACTTGCGAGGCACAGTTGGTTTTGGGCTGAAGTATCCACTTAACACACCAATAACCTTGGAAGGTTATTCTGATGCAGACTGGGCTGGAAGCGTCAAAGACAGGAAAAGCACCTCCAGTATTTGTTTTAGCTTGGCTTCTGCAGTGATCTCTTGGGCTTGCAGAAAACAATCCTCAGTGGCATTGAGTACTGCTGAAGCTGAGTATATTGCAGCAAGTGTAGCTTCCAGAGAAGCAGTGTGGCTTCGTAAGCTTCTTGCTAGGCTGTTTGGTCAGCCATGGGATCCTACAGTTATTCACTGTGATAACCAGAGTTGTATTAAAATGTCTATCAATCCAGTGTTTCATAACAGGTCAAAACATGTGGAAACCCATTATCATTTTATTTGGGATATGGTGCAAAGAGGTGCTATTCAGCTGAAGTATGTCAGCACTGATGAGCAGGTTGCAGATATTCTTACCAAGCCTCTATCCAAAGTGAATTTTGTGTACTTCAGGGATAGACTTGGTATTGTGGAAAATGAAACTCCAATTGAGAGGGAGTCTCAATTTCAGTGATACTTTGTATTGTATAAAACCACCCTCTGCGGGCAATGTAAGGTGGTATTGTAAACTTCTCAGGGAGAAGTATAATTATTAGCCATCCTCTGCGGGCAATGTAAGATGGTATTGTAAATGTTAACCACCCTCTGCGGGCAATGTAAGGTGGTATTGAAAACTTCTCAGGGAGAAGTATAATTATTAACTAAGTTACCGGGTTCGCCCCTGGGACGCCCTGGTACAGGTCCGGGTTCGCCCGGGTCCGTGGTACGGGTCCGGTTCGACCTAGGTTCGACCAAGGTTCGAAAAACCCAGGGTGGGTTTGACCCTGGTCGAACCCAGTCGAACCCGGGCGGCTGGGCGGCCCATAAAGTTAAAAAACAAAGCAACTTTTAATTTTTTTTCAGTTCCGCCTTTTAAAAAGTGAAAATTATAACCTAAAAAACACTTCTAAAACACTTTATTGACACATTTCACCTCATTTGTGTTGCAAACAAATTTTTTATGAGAGCAGGTTGAAGAAAGGTTGAACAAAATTTGGCTTCCAAGATCAAAGAGGAGGAGTTGAAGACTGATTTTAGAAGCTTCAACAAGTGTTGCAACATCATTTCCATACATTTTCAAGCTTCCATTGGCTGCAAGAGGTAGGTTTTTAAACATTTTTTTCCAACTATTTTTGTTTCACAAATTGTCAAACATGAAACTTGAATTTTTTTTCATTATTTTGTTTTTGTTTTTGAATATGTTTATTTTATTTCTTGCCATAGGAACTAGAAAGTCATCTACATCTTCCTCCATTGGCAATGAACAAATAATTGCAAAACAAAGAAATGATCCAAATTCTCCCTTATGGAAATATGTGGACATTATAAAACAACTTCTGGGAGGTGGGGGATTCCATTGGAAATGCCATGGATGTGATATTGAACGTAATAGTTCATATTATCGGGTGGTAGGCCATTTGTGTGGAATAAAAGGAAGAGGCATCAAAAAATGCCCTGGAAAAAATGGTAAACCTATACTAGATGAGATAGTGATGAAATATATTAGGGAGCATGAGGCGGCAGAAGAGAGGGAAGCCCGTAGATTGAACCAAACCGCATCAAAGAAAACAAGGGGAATGCAAGGCCCTTCTAATCCCAGTATTGTAGTAGAAGACCACCCCTTCTTTGCCACAAATGAACCTCAAAGTGAACCACCATTGACACGTAAAAGAACAAAGGGGCCTTTAGAAACCGCATTCCAAAATGAGAGTAGAGACAATGCTGATCAAGATATAGTAAGGTGCATTTATGCAAATGGGTTGTCATTCAATGTTGTTCGCTCCCCATATTGGAAGCAAATGATAAAAAGTGTTAATGAGGCACCAAGAGGGTATAAGGGCCCCATTTATGAGAAGGTACGTGGAACATTATTGGAGAAACAGGTGAAGAGGGTTGAAGATGCATTGAAACCCATAAGGGATTCATGGGTTGAGACAGGTGTAACAATTGTTTCAGATGGGTGGAAAGATGCTAAAAACCGTCCCTTGATCAATGTCATAGCGGTGTCCCCTAAAGGGGCAATGTTTTTGAGAGCTGTGGATTGTGAGGGCCAAATAAAAGATGGCCAATTTATTGCAGAAATTCTCATCTCTGCCATTGAGTCTGTGGGACCTCGCAATGTTGTCCAAGTCATAACAGACAATGCAAAAAATTGTAGAGCTGCTGGTTTGTTGGTTGAGCAATGCTATGATCACATCATTTGGACACCTTGTGCGGTACATTCACTCAATCTTATGCTACAAAGGATTGGGCAAAAAATAAAATGGATCAGAGATGTGTATGCAGAGGCTGAGGACATCCAGATGTTCATCACAAACCACCACATGTCTCAAGGGATTTTTAGAACCTATTCGAATTTGGAGCTATTGAAGGTAAGTGAAATAGTAATTTAATTTTACATTTTCTGATTTTTTTGAATTTTCAATGTTAATAATATCATTGTGCAAGCTATATTGTGTATTCTTCTTTAAAGTTTGGCTTTATTTTTTAATCATTTGGCATTAATTTGTGTTATAGGTTGCTGAGACCCGTTTTGCATCAAACACAATCGTCTTAAGATGACTTGTGAAAGTTAGAGTGGCACTATGCAATATGGTGATCAGCACCAATTGGACTGTATGGAAGCAAAGTAGCACTGAGAGGGCAGAAAAAATTAGGGATAGAATATTGAATGAGAAATGGTGGGATATTGTTACATATCTCCTAAGTATCACTGAGCCCATCATGAGCATGATTCACTATACAAACATGGATAGGCCTTGCATAGGTGAGATTTATGATGGCATTGATTCAATGCTTGAAAAAATAAAGGTCACTATAAATGAAAAAGAGAATGATCCTCAGGAGAAATTCTTCAAAGAACTGGAAGTAATTATTGTAGAGAGGTGGAATAAGATGACCACTCCTTTGCACCTTCTTGCCTATGCCTTGACACCTAAGTACTATAGCAATCAGTTTCTTGATAAACCAAGAAGGATTCCACCATGGAGAGATCTAGAAGTATCTGATGGGTATAAGGCAGCATTTCTTAGACTATATCCCGATGATGATTTGCGAGATGTTGTTACAAATGAGTTCATAGAATTCGCAAATGGGAATGGTCTAAGTGTTGATGCACTTCGTCATAGATCCAAGAAAGATGCTCATAGCTGGTGGTACTTCCATGGCACATGCTTCCAACACCTACAACCCCTCGCTATAAAATTTTTATCACAAGTAAGTTTAATTAATTAAAATTTTAAATTTACAAGTTTTAGTTTATTTATAGTTTACTTTGTCTTCATGGGTTGCTAGTAATTTTATTTTTATTAATGTATAACTTTAATTGTTTACTTTGTCTTCATAGGTTGCTAGTTCATCTGCTTCACAAATAAATTGGAGCACATACTCTTTCATCCACTCAGTAAAGCACAATAGGCTGCTATCAAAAAGAGCGGAGAATTTAGTATATGTGCATTCCAACCTACGTCTTCTTTCACACAAACAACATGACTACACACAAGGGGAAACAAAGATGTGGGATATAGAGCCAGAGCATACTGATTTGGATGCTCCTGCTTCTCAGCTTCTTGCATTGACACTTGATGACTCGGAAATTGAGCCAACTTATAGTGCAAGTGCAAGTGGCATTGGCTCATGTAATGTCAATGTCAATGAGGAGGAGGAGGAGGAGGAGGAGGATGAAGAATTAGATGATCCATTTGATGATTAAACTTTAAGTTTATATTGTTGAAAGTTGAAACAATGATACTTGAATATTTTGTCATTTTGATATTAAACTTGATGTATATGATGCTATTATCAATTATGGTATGATCATGATGCTATGATTACAAGTTTATGTTTGTTTTGTTGTTCATATGATGCTATGTGACATGCATATTTTAATTCATGCTTATAGGCTTCACAAATATCAAAATATATATATATATATAAAAAATTTACATGTTTTTGTACTAACGAACCCAAACCCCTTTTCAAAATTTTGCCGTACCGGCGTTCCGGGTTCTTCGAACCCGAACCCGAACCGGCAACTTAGATTATTAACCATCGTCTGCGAGCAATGTAAGATGGTATTGTAAATGTTAAACACCCTCTGCGGGCAATGCAAGGTGGTATTGTAAACTTCTCAGGGAGAAGTGTAATTGTTAAACCATCCTCTACGGGCAATGTAAGATGGTCAACCATCCTCTACGGGCAATGTAAGATGGTATAAAAGATCCTCTCCACTCTCTGCGGGCAATGCAAGGTGGATCCAGTCTATGCTTGTGTGCAAGACGAAAGATTATGGTTATGACTCTCTGCCCTAATTAAGAGGAAGTGTTGGTTATAATTAGGGCCTAGCGGATTCCTATTGCCTTGGGCAACATTGGAATCCGCCAAAGGGGGCCAGCTCCTTCTCCTACATATAGGGCCAGGCCCTATACCTCTCGGCTCCACCTAAAAGTCTTCACGCCACATCCAAACTCACCACGCCTCCTTGATAGGGCCGACCCTATCCATTTCGGTTAAAAGGAATTAAATGAATTAATATGTTTAATTGCAAGAAGGCCGACATGATTAAGAAGTATTGCTACTCCTATATATAAAGCATACACTTCACACAACATCAATTCAATTCAGTCTTTTGCAACAAGGTGCAAAATATACTAAGGAAGCGAAATTGATATTCAAGTCAATTAATTTACAGAGAACTATTCTAAGAGGTGTGCAGATCAGTAACAGAAGACAGCGAACTTAAGCAAGGCACCAGATCATCTTCAAGAGATAAAGAACTCCATAGAAGGGTTGCTGCTACCATTGTTACATACAGCAAGTCAGATTAGAAGAACTGCAATTCATGACCTCCATTAGCAAACTAATTGTGAAGGCCTCTATGTCATCTCCCTTGTGACTGCAACATCTATACTCCAGATAAGTGTGTAATTATCAGTTGAATTCAAAACCATAATCAGATCTATGGATCTTTTTAGGCTGGGTTTTTCCTCCTAGGAGGTTTTCCCAGGGTATCTTTGTCTTGTCTTTATGCATTCATTTTCTGTTTCTATGCTTAAATCTGAAAACAACAAATCTAATTAAACCTAGTTATCAACAATTCTAATTTTCTAAGTGTTATCTAATCTGAAAGTACTAAAAATAACAAATACGTCTATATTAATGGGTTTTTTTTTAACATTCTAATTTAGAATATATTTAATATATAATTTAAAAATATTTGATAACAAATTATAAGAGTCTTAAAATTTAAACTATTATATAATATCATTTATTAAACATCATGTTAATAATTATATAATAAATTAAAAAATTAAAAATAATATAAAATAAAAAATCATATATATTAAAATAATATATATATATATCATACCAACGTATCATACCCACGTACCCGATTCCGATTCCAATTCGGTAACTTAGGTATTAGATATTGAAAAAAAATACCTTAGTATCACAGCAATATTACATGTAACATGCATGTTCAGATTAACTTTTCTAAACAGAAATTAAGCTTACGAACCTTTTCTATTGAGAACATGGATCATAACTTGGGCTTATAGATGGAACAGCAAGAGTTGATATGAATATGAACAACAAAAAATTTATATACGAACAATTCATGGCCTCAATTCTCAATTTTGTCTATATCTATATGCTCTTGAAATGCATTTATATTTCAAAAACAAGAATTTGTAGTCTCTTTTTCTATATTTTTTTATGTTTTTTTAATCCAATTTTTTTCTTATTTTTCACATTTAAATCCCAATTTTATAAAAAAAAATCTTATACTTATTGTTTGCCAGTTTTTTCCCCAAAAGATTTTTTGCTGCTATGTAATAATATCTGCTTTAAAAAGAAATTTACCCCTTTGAATCAACAAATATAATACCTGACTCGCCTTGGATTTGAAATCCATTCACTTTAAACACCAGCGTTATCGTCCCAGTTTATTGACTTACCCTACATGAACTACTTTCACAGAGGAACTTTTGCTTCATATTGTTTTGAGATGATGTGATTGTCTAAATTCCAAAACTTTAGTATTACAGGCATCAAGGGACACTGGATCTCATAATTTCGTAGACAAGCTCAGGTGGAAATGTTATATCTCAGTCAAGTCAAAAATAAAAAATCTCAAAGATGACAGTGTAATGAACATTATACATTACTCCAATATCCTAGAAATGCAGCACTGCAATGAATAACACCAAACAAGCAGGCAATCAACACAACTTCATTTTAAATGTGGAAATATATGAAGTTCAAATTTTGATCTTACAGAATGCTAGACAAAACTGCCGTTCTTGTTGCTTTGAAAAGAACGAGAGGGCCTTGAATTTCGTTCCATTTGCCTCTGATGTTCTTCTGCGGAACAGAGAACAAAACTATGACATCAATATTCTCAAAAAAACAGGGCTAGACACTTTTTCAATGAAACATGCACTTTCCGATTGAATAATTCCACCCTACCATATCATATTCATGTGCCACAGTCCACAATGCCGAGTGCCATCTGAACCACATTTCATGAACAGTACAACTTAACATTGTACTATCTGAACAACAAAAAAAGGAACAAGTCAAAACTAAGGTTATCAATAAAGTGATACACAGCGAGAATGTTCATACTATTGATTCAATCACAAATGCAATTAAAATTGGAAACGGGTATCAGAAGGGAAAAGAAAAATCATAATCTGCACAAAGAGAATAATACATATTTTACTTAAATTTGCATTGTTTTCATACATTAATTAAATGAAAAAATCATCTTACTGACCATTATCATCCAAAGTATTAGCATCTATCATCCATAAGCATTTCTGATGTGGTACAAAATCTAGAGGTGATCGTGATGTTGACTGGAGACCAAATCTTATCGCAGTTATCAGAGATTCAGTGACATTCAAAGCAGCCCGATCCTATTAAATAAATTCAAAATAAGTTTTCCAGGCTGAGTAAGAGATAAATTTAAAACAAAACAAGGTTGGCATAACACTTTGCAATTTCCCCAACGAGAAGAACTTGTCAAAAATTAAATTGAAGACCAACTGGTTAGAAGCAGTCATAAAATTGGGTGACACGACTGTTTAGAAAGAAACCAATAATCCAGCACAATCCTGGAGTACAAAAAGAATTCTGTAATACTTATTCTTGCACCTTAGAACCATCAATATGAAGCAAAATTGACAAAATACAGTACAGTTTGTCTGTTGCATTACAGAAGACCTACCTGACACTGATCCGTGACATAGCATACACAACTTTCTGAGAGTTCATTTAGCAACATTAGATCAAGACGCAAGCTCTTCATGTTTGGCAATGGGAGAAGTGTAACCCATAAGTCATAAGCAGAAGAGGAACATAAAATCTCAGAGGGAAAGCAATTATCCATATGATTATAACATTTGCATGAATTTGACGATATCCCAAATCTCTCAGCCCTTGGATATAATATCATATTTGAGCTAAATTTATTTCCAAGTGAATTTTTTTCTCCTTCAACTTTTTCTGAAAGCATCTGCAAGATGTGTAAAAGTTAATTGACAAATGAATGCTCTCAAATTGGAACTGTTTTAATAACAATAATCCTAATTGGCACACTATTTCATTAATATGATTCAGATTAAGCTAGCAATAATTCCATTTATAGCAATTAGAGAAATAGCCTGCCTTGTATATTTCTTCACAATCTTTGACAACTTCATGAGAACCATTATTAATGCCCTGGTTGACCATGCACAAGGCCATGGTCACTCCTGAAATTCACAAGGAAACAAATGTTAATAAAATATAACAATATAATTAGTCCCTCAAGATTAAACCTCCAGTGGTAATTTATTTCGGTGTTCAAATTAATTCCTATATTCAAAAGTGGCCTGCAAATAGACCATAAAATATACAATGCCCACAAAACACATGACCGCCTAGAGCATCTTCAAATGGTCAAAAAGGAACTCAACACAATAATATGACATAAAGAACCCACAAATACTAGAAACGACAATGGCCAGAATGAATGACTGAAGATTTTTAATGATGTCCACGAGACCAAGCAGTCTATGGGACACAGAACTGATGACAAAACAAAGATCACAAAAGAACTGCAAACCAACAAAGCCAGAAAGAAAACATCAAGTGGCCCTAATCCTTGCAGATCAAGTTTCTTCTGCCGTGAATTTTGACCAGGTAATCAACCATCTTTACAATTCTTTCCTCCTCAAACAACGACAGAGAAGAGATCCATGAAATATACCAAAGACAGTCGCATGAAATAAACTCTAACAGCTTTTTGCCATGCATTATTTGTAATTTAGAAGGGATTTCGGATTTAATTTTACTAAAATCCCCTTTCTTCCTTAGTTATTTTATCACATTATTTAGAGGGAAATGCTTGAAGTATTCTCCTTTCCTACAATTTTTCCTTTTACCTGCAATGCGCATTGAACTATCCAGTGACTGTCCATCACTAATATAAACTATTTCTTTGTTCTCTTCTCATTCACCAAATAAACAGTCAACCATGACAATCTAAGAAATAACAAAACACTTCTTAAGAAGATATATTGATATTGGCTAATTGCATACTATACAAAGTCGGAAGATACCAATAGCCTATGAGCATAGGGGAAGGGAATGCATTGCATCATACACCCTTCTACTGGAAAGGGAATTTGATTATCTCAAAGCATTGCATACCTTGCACTGTCAGATATCTCAGATCTAAATTGGCAGAAACAGAAATCTCCTCTAGAGACAATTTTCCTGTCACGCAAATATAGAATTAGGAAATTTAAAAGTCCTCTCTAGAAAGGTACTGAAGGTTAAGAAAATTCTTAAAATTTTGAAGCATGAATGAAATAACAGACCTGATGCAAATGCCAATCCCTGCTGTAAGGCTACTGGCCATACCGTATGGCAAAAATCTAAAAGATGCTGTTGCTGAATAAAATTTTCAGATGAAGCTGTCACCATAGGATGGCCACCATATTTCCACAAATAAGGCTTTGATAAATTGGACCCTGTGCATAATACTCCATCCAAGTTTTTACTTGCATGTTTGAAGCTTTCAAATGCCTGATCAAGAAGGAAAAGGGCATACCAACGAGAGAATAAGAACCATAAAAATAACCTCAAAACATTAAAGTTTAAAGTAATAAATAAAATGCATATACCTGAGAAACATATTCCTTATTTGGAACATGATCCAACATTCGAGCTACAAACTTTTTCACACTCTGCCAACAAATCATTAGTAAATCAGACTCAATAATGGGACTATTAGCTGACTTCCATAAAGCAACGTGGCATTCTTGCACCCACATGAAAAGCTCATCAAAATTTTCATCACAAACAAATTCTGTACTGAATATAAGAACTTCATTTTCAAGTTCCCTGAGACTCTTCAAGACAGGAGGTAACCACACACAAATTTTTCCAGCAAGTGATGCAGAACTCTTATCTGCAGAAATATTATGAATTCCATTGAATTCATCCTCGGTATTCCATTGCCACATGATGCATCTGAGAATCAAAACCCTTTTGATGAGTTGTTGCAACCTCTTAATGACTGGATTTGTAATCTCACTTGAAGGAATTGATTTTATTGACTTGGTTGAAAAATAGGGTAATGACTCAACAGCTAAATTTCCAGGAAAGAGGGATTTCAGTTCTTGCCAAACAGATGCGAGGCATTTCAATATGGGGTGAGCCTTTTCTTTCTCTAATATAGTCACAAAGAAACTGAAAAAAGGACAGTATGACACAACCTTTGAAGCAAACCAAGAAAGCCAACATATGCGAAGTTCCAAATCAGTAGAAGAAGCTTGTTCTATCATCCATGTTGCAGCAGAAAATAGCATACTTTCAATTGCCATTGAATCAAAAAGTGGAGGATTTATTTCAGCAATGTCTACCATTGTTAATGAACTGGGAAACAAAATATAACGGAGAAAATAAGAAGGAGAAAATGAAGGGCAAAGTTGTTTGCTCTTTAGCCACAACAAGAATCTGTCTTCCATATCATTTCTTTCCTTACTGAAGCTGGACATTCCATCTAGACTTATCTTCAAGGATGTCCATTGTGCTCCTACAAACTCCAGATACATACAGTCACGCTTCACTATTGCTTCTCTTGAAAATTGTAGATATTTTCTTAGTTCTAGAGGCGTTGGCCATCCTCCTGGCAAAGATAAGCCTACCTTAAAACAGTTATTTGGCTGAACAATATCAATATCAGAAAAGTGAAGCTTCATTAAATAAAAAGCAGCATTTTTTGCTTCAATGTTGTACAGAGAATGCAAATAGATCTGCTCCCAGCTTCTGTACAAGCACCAAAAGAGACTTCCCCCTCTAACTAGCAACTGTTGGAACAGTTGAATCCACTGAACAAACTCACGCAAAGAAAGAATTATACCAAAGCAGGAGACTTCATTCTTCAAAGAAGCATGCATGTTTGCCATTGAATCAATTAAATTTGAAATTGGAATACCAGATAATGTTAAAATCTTTTTCAAGTCTTGTGTGCTACTTGCATTCATTTTTTCACTATCTTTGGAGGGCACCAACCAATTTGGTTGCATAAGATATATTTCAATTCCTCTGTTACGCATAGCTCTTGACACTTCACCATTATTTGGATTTACTGTAAGGAACAATCGGAATTTGGCATGACCATAAACCACCATTGGTTCCCCATTAACAATCCCACGCTCATTTACAGTAATTGAACCACTTGGTTCTAACAATGAATTAAGCCTGTCAAGCACCTGTATAAAAATAATATAAGTAAAAACAATCTTAGGGCTATGAATCATATGAAAACAAAAAAGAAATTAAAGATTGGCATATATACACACCGTGGGATTGCAAAGATTTGCATTTTCAAGTGAAACCCATTCACCACGCTCCAATGCCCTGATCAAACCACCATTGATCCATTCAAAATGTCCAGCAATTCCCTTCTTGTCCACAGATTTTTCAAAATGTCTGAGTTTTTTCATTAACGTTTCAATGTCTACAACTGACCAAGACACAGATACCCCAATTTCACTGACATTTTTTTTCAAGCACTCCAAAATCATTATCAATAATCCTACTGCCAGATGATTAATTGGCCCACATTCTGTGTTTTTATCAGTTGCTGAACTGAAAACTGGCAAAGTGCCCTTAGCATTGATACACATCTGAAATGCTGCCCATCTATCAAGCAAATCTTTCACAACAATTTTACTGCGCTCTGCTGATAGTACTATTGCAGGAGCCCCCAAACATGCTGCACAGAGTTCTTCCAGATACCTCTGACTCTCTAAAATAGTATCATTCCAATGCCGAAAAGCATCATATTGCTCAAAACAACCAAGCAATTCTGAAGTATCCGTTCCATCAGAAAGATTATATTCATGTAAAGTATTTCCAGTCAGTTCAGCAAGCAACCTGATCATCGAAGTTTTACCTGATGAAGATGGGCCAACCAAAATGCACATCCAACCCTGACTTACACACTGTGTCACAGCTTCCATGGAGTTAGCAAACCCAGGAAGAAGATGAAGCTTACTACTTATATCTTGACCACAGGAAGTGGTATTACGTGGGAGAGCAGCTTCTCCAACAAACAAAGTTTTGGGGGTAATTCTTATTTTTGGAAAAGATTTTATATATGCACTAGCACCAAAAACTTCTTCATAAAGTTTCAGGACTTGTTGACGATCTTCATATGTGCGCATTCTCTGTAAATAAACAATATTGAGAAAACAATCTTCTTTTGGATGGACTTGAGAACCTGACAGTGAAATCACCAAGAGAAACAAATGGCATGACCATTAAGCATGTTCATGAAACATAAAAAGCAAATATAATCTGCAAATAACATAATCAAGCAGAATATAGGGAAAAGAAGATTTTTCAATTTATAGAAATCTACTATTCATAAGAGTTGGAAACTATAAACTATTTATTTGCTTCATAACAGACAACCTTCAATCAGATGGCATGATCGCAATACATCACGCAAGTTGAACTCCCATGGTGATCCAGTTTGTCCATATTTGCATTGAACCATAGTGTCAATGTGAACTTGCGCATTAAATTCTATCAATTTCGTAAGAAGTGTC
The DNA here is from genome assembly GCF_030272615.1 of Cryptomeria japonica. Classification (NCBI taxonomy): domain Eukaryota; kingdom Viridiplantae; phylum Streptophyta; class Pinopsida; order Cupressales; family Cupressaceae; genus Cryptomeria; species Cryptomeria japonica. Next base: position 530,745,710 of record NC_081414.1, read on the forward strand.
CTTGGAATAGATGGATATAAAGCACTGGATATAAAAAGGAAGTCATCTTCATGTAATGCATCCACAAAAACCTGCACTCATTAGACAGTATGCCTTCATCATAACACTTAACCTATAACTTCAGTCAAAACCTTATGCTAGCTCAACAATTCTAATACTAACCGATAAAAGCCATCTATGCACATCATCCTGAACCCTAAATAGGATGCATACTTCTGAGAAAAGATACTAATGTGACTGACCTTGGTGAAACGATTAAGAAAGGACTTAGGTAAACCTTTCCTGCCACCTCCTTGATGAGAAGGATTCTGGCATGCAAAAAGTCGAAAGGAAGGTGGACACTTAAAACTTTGTCCCAACTCTGGGACATACACTTCCCCACGGTGATCCAATATTGCATTCAAACCCTGTTGTTTCATAGATTAAAAAATCAAATAAAATATAATCTTAAGAGCTGAGACCTATTCCTTGCATGAAATGAACATAGTCAGCTTAGAAAAATAGGAAACAACTTAGACTACCTCAAGGACAGACTGTGGAGCAAGGTTCAGTTCATCCAGCACAACCCAACTTCCAGCCTTTAATGCCTGTTTTCAAACAGTTACAAGTAGTGAGTGATTTCTCACCATCTTTGAACAATAGGATCCAAGTATAAGAAATAATGAAATAGCCTCAAACTATTAATGAATTACTATAACATGATAACCTGCAAAAGAATGCCATCAGACCACTGGAACTCAATTCCCTTGGTTCCCTCCACAGGTAAATCAGAACCTAATAAGTCCATAATGTCCGTCTGCCATGAAGATAATACATAACACATTATGAAACAGTATCAACCTACAGAATGACCAGCAAATTTAATACTTCCAACACAAGATTCCAATTTGTGACGCCGTTGCTTTTAGTTGTTATACTCTATTTTCCACCTTTGCAATGGCGACACAATATCCATATAAGAATAGACTTATTGGATCTTATATAGAAAGCAATCAATCCATTTGCTTTCTTGTACCAATCAGTTGTGTACAGCTCAGATTTCAGTACTTCTAGATTTATCTTTCATGAAAACCTTTGTGGTTCTATTAACTTCAAACTTTTATCTTGCTTGGTTAGACACAAAAGCACATTTTTTATTTTCTCACCTTAAACAAAATAAGAAAACAAGTGTCCCTTTTTAACTGGATCTCAAAATGGATATACTTGCCTGTTCAGAAAGATTAATTCTCACAAGATTGTGCTTCGAGGAATTTGCAAGTGCAGCAACCAAGCTTGTTTTACCTACTCCAGGACTGCCCTCCAACAAGACTGATATGCAATACATTATGTACAATATTTAGCTTCATATTCTTACAAAATATATGCCTTGTAGATTTGGTTTTCAAATCAAAAATAAAACAGGATAAAAGAATGCATCCAATTAGGAAAGTGGACATAAAAAAATTGCCTGGTTTATTAAGTTGCATGGCACGTAGTATACGCAAGCCATTCTTGCTGGTCGTTGGTGCTGATAATTCAAAATTGGCCCTTTGATTCACATGGCCACCTAAAGAAAGTATCATAATCAGCAAAATAATATGATATTAAGTATATGATTAGGACTGCAGCTTTGTTGACTGCAAATATAATTTCCAATCAACAATTATATGCATCCCAGCTCATAAACAGCAGCAGGCATAACATAAAGATCAATGTAACTTAAACCATGAGCACACACAATTATCAAAATATGACAAGTTACATATATCCTAAGTTCCTAACTATTGAAAAATTTTATATTGCATGTATGCAAATCATCATCATTTTGAACTTACATGAAATTGAATATAAAATATATATCAATACCTTTCATAATATAGAAGGGATGAATACCAAACATATCATTTGACTGGTTATTCTCAAGACCTGGCTTATTAATAGATTCCAGTAGGTTCCGCGAAACAAAATTTTCTCCTTCAAGATGTTTGCAAGAATGTGATCCTTCATCCTGGTAACCATTATAAGATGCCAAAAAAATTATTTCCTACACCAGATAATATGGTTTCTTATATTTACCTGATAAACAATACAGACACATAGAGGCCATCATTTATGGCAAATGAATGGCTATGATGAGAATGCACAAGAAATAAATACTGAAAAACATATCAACAAAGTACATACATGAAGCTGTTGCAGTAAAAAGCTTAGACATGCATCCTTCAATCCCTCTGCTGTAGCATTTGACAGCCCAAAGCCTGCCAACACAATTGATTGGCCATATAAAGAACCCAAATTTAGTTCTGTGGAAAGTAAAGATCTTCAAATACCCAATCACATAACAATCTCTCTTCCCTAGTGTTATTCTAAAACTATATGCCTGTCTCCACACAAAACTAATAGATTTACAAAAGCATAAACAAAGGAGAAACTCACATAAAAGTTATAGATACATGAAAATATAAGACAACATATTCAATATATATTATATATGCACTGATAAACCAGTGTTACCTTTGGTTACACAACACACTTGTCTGTCAAATCTTTTTTACCACTCAGACCGGTGCCTAAAATAAACTAATTACATTAGTTAGTTAATTAATTGTGCCATAATATGGATCTGCACTCTACGATTTCATCATCTTCCAATTATTATGAGATTTCCAATAGATCAGTTGGTTCTGGGAGGTATAATAAAGTATCTCAACCTTAGTACAAATGTTGTATAATCTAACCACAAACTCTCAAAATCACCAGGCTTGGCTAACAGATTCATTCTGGTTGATATATAGTCTGAGAGTTCCTTCATTTCCCAAAGAACTTCGATATGGCTAAATAAATCTAATCTTAAGTTGCAAACTGGTAGAGAAGATAATAGCTTCTGAAGGGATCATACTGTTGTGTTTAAAGTATTAAAGCCTACATTTATGCTCCCAGTCCTGCATACTCTAAATTTACTTTTCTACTATACTTTCCTTCACAAATATTTTCAATCAATTATTATACATATTGTAGTTTGAGTAGAGGTGGATTGGCAAACTCAAGTTCTAACTTGGTTATTAGATCAAAAGAAAAACACATGCACATCAGGATTGGAGGATTGTATGTATTCAAACCTGATCTGAGTATGTCTCCCCTGCTTGTGGAGCTGACCACATTCAGCCTGGGTAATTAACACAGGGTATGTATTGTATTGTAATAGACTTTAATGGCATCAATTATGCTTCTTGTTGTAATTGAATTCCAAAGGCTATTCCGGTAATGTCCCCAAAATTGGACCTTACATCATTAGTTCTTTTTTAATTTTGTGAGGTCTCTAAAAGAGACAAAACTGCAAAGTGAATCAAAAAGGATCATTAAAGGAAGTAGGCAGAGAGGAATGATCTATCACGATCATATCCTTCTCGTCCCAGCTTCAATCTATAAACAAACGAATTATCATACCCACCGATCGATGAGAATGATGAAGTCATTGTGAGAAGGATCGAAATCGATAATTGATAAGAAGGAAAACTAAACAAGCATCGATGGGAGGATTATAAGAGAAGTTATCATATTAATCGATCTGACTAATAGATGGTTAGTAACCACACAAGGATAATTGATACTCTTGGCAGCGAATGCGAATCAGTTGGACAGCAATCATAACATGTGCACAGACCCAATTTGGTTATGGAATAAATTACAACCACCAGCAAATAAAGAAGTCAGAGGTCAAAGGAATTATATTTATCTTAAAGTCCCATAGCCAACAATAATAAGCAATTATCATAAAAGGAACAAACAATAGCGATTTGGAGGAAATTAACAATAAGTTATGAAAACATGCGATTGAAGAAAACAAATCGATCTACTATGAAAAGGTGTGTTTAAGAAATATATGCCCCCTAAAAAGTTAAAGGATGCAACTCTCCATATCCATGTCCTCTCACAGCATATAAAAGAGACTTCAAAAAGGACAGGAGTAGATATTCTTCATATCCAGTTTAGATCCCATTTAGTAAGAAAATGCCATGGGCACAATATCGGGTAAATAAAGAAATCGATCACCAATCTCAGACAACCCTTCAAGTTGCAAGCATATAAGTCACCATCAGAAAAGGTTGCATATCACCAGCGAGTGATATAAAGATTCCAATCTGCTTATCATATCAGCATATCAGACACAGCCGCCAACAAGGAGCAATACATATCGTGATTGCATGTATTAATAGGAACATTCAGACACAGGATCCATATCTGAAGTTGCAAGCTTAGAGGTCAAGATCAGAGACAGCAGCATATCACTCAAAAGGATATTCCATATTTGCATAATCATGTTGTCCTATCAGAAATAGCAAACGCACTGCTGCCAGTGATACATACCGATTGCATACTTATATTGTTTATAACAGACATAGTATCATTGATTATCACTATAAGCGATAGGAATATTATATTCATAACATACTTCATATTCCGGTAATAGACAATGCTATTAATCATATTAGTACCTATATCATATCGCCTATAAACATTGTTAAATTGAATCTGAAACAATAGTAGATATTTGGCATATCTTCCCTTACTGGATCTAAGCATAAGTACAGGCTAAAGTAAGGAGGAGAATTCAAGGTAATTGTCCCAACATTCTAAGTTATTCTATTAACAGAACATTACAGTGGTATCAGAACAACTTTCCTGCCATCCTGTGGAATATAAATTAATGCAGAGAAGGGGAAACAAGATGAGTGAACTGAGCAATGATTTGAGGACCTTCATAGAGAAAACCGCCAAAACCAACCAAACCCTCATAGAACAAAATGAATAAACCAACCAACTCCTCCTCCAAACCCTGCAAAACATAAGTAATTACTAATAACCATTCTAGATCCAACCAAGCCAATGGGAGGGACATACTTTCCAACCATTCTGAGAATCATAATGATAACATCTCCCCAAGAAGGTCCAACCCTAGGCCAACAAGACCCTCTTATCTACCTAGAGTGGACCAGGGGAAGAAGGAGAAGAAGCAAACACCCAACCTGTGGATAATGTTGATGCAATCCTAGAAGCATATTCTAGACTTGACCCCGAATTAAAGGGGAATGTATCTTTTAGAGATTATTGTGATTGCAAAATGAAGGCCATCCCTAATATGAAAAGAAAAAGACAATCTGACAAGGATCTTAAAGATGGAATAAGCAAAATAACCCTTCCTTGCTTTGACGGATCTGGAAAATTTACAGCGCATTCATGGGTCCAAAAGTTAGATACTTATCTATCACTAAGTCCCATGACAAAGGAGAATGCAATCAAATTTGCAGTGCTACACTTAATGGGAACAGCCCACGAATGGTGGCACCATGGTCTTATCACCCAAGGTCATCAACGCATAATCACTTACAATGAGTTTGCACAAAAACTCATCAAGAGATTTGATCAAAAGAACCCACAATGGTACTTCAAAGAACTAACTCAATTAAGGCAACAAGGGTCAGTAGAAAAGTTTGCCTCCGATTTCAAAAAATTAGCTGTCATGGTGCCAGAAATTTCTCAAGAAAGACTCATTTACCTCTTTGTGGAAAGATCAAAAGAATCAACCCACAATATAGTAAGTGCCATGGACCCCACAAGCTTAGAGGAAGCAATCCTAAAGGCTATGAAATTTGATAATCGCCCATCCAAAGATAAGTCCAAAACTTTAACATCAAATACACACTCCAAAAATCCTCATAAAAATTACGGACATAAGAAGGAATTCCAAGGAAAAACATGCTTTTATTGTAATGAGAAATGGGAACATGGACATGTATGCCAAGATGGAAATGGCCAAAAACGACAAGATGATCAAAGAAAGAGGAATTTGTGCTTTAAGTGCAAGTAACCATGGGAACGTAGAAACATATGTGGAAAGGGAAGTCAAGTCCATATGATTGAAGCATCTGTTGACGAAGAAGCAAGGGAGATTATAGATAAGAAAGCAAGGTATGAAGAGGGAGGTCTTAAGAACCTGCAATCAAAAGAAGAAGAGACTTCGAGATGGAGCTTCATGGAAGAACCAATCCTGTAGTATCTCTTATTTGAAAAAAAAGGAAAGGAAGATACTTACTCAAGAATTCTAAGCAAACTTATGGTAGGATTTTGATATTAACATATTAAGGATAATATGCATTAATCCTAATCTAACAATGTAGTTCTCCAAATGTATACTCCGTATTTGTACAAGTGTATACTTTGTGTATGCTCGGTGCCTTCATGCATTCATATGTATACTTCGTGTTTTCACATGCATGCTAAATAATATCTGTAATACTCTTTATGGGAGAGGGCTTGAAGAGTAAGAGGTTGGTCACGAGGGGCTCGTAAGTAACCTAAAAGTGGGTACTTACTATTGAGGAGTCAAGTAACCCCTTACGTCTTCCCCCCGATCCTACAAGAGGGAATGCATAAAGATTGATTGTATAAAACCCATCTTGTGTTGTGGGCTTGAGATGCAGCGGAGAGGTTGCGAGGAGCTCGTAAGTGACCTTGAAGTGAGTCCGTACAATTGAAGAGTCAAGTAAATTGGTTACATTCTCCCCCCACCTTCACAAGATGGCAATTGCTTTTAGGGAGATGAGGACTTGATGGGACAGTTAGTAGGAGCCTCCAAGTTGAGCAAGGGGGTTAGAAGCAACCTCCCTTGGGCTTAGTGTAGAAACGGCTCCAAGCAATCCCATCCCGTCTCTTCCTCCCAAACCTAACATGATTGTATTGTGTATGATGTAGTTGTTTAATCCTTACAATGGGACATGTATATATGTATATTTGCATGTGTGGTTCATAATGTAATTACAGGTTATCCTTCCAAATCTTCACCCATCTAAGTACAAGGTTCCAAAGACAAGAACCCTCATGACAAAATTTAAGAATGCTTCTAGGCAAGCATCTTCAAGGAGGGGAGACTGTAATGTCCCCAAAATCGGACCTTATATCATTAGTTCATTTTTAATTGTGTGAGGTCTCTAAAAGAGAGAAAACTGCAAAGTGAATCAAAAAGGGTCATTAAAGGAAGAAGGCAGAGAGGAATGATCTATCACGGTCATATCCTTCTCATCCAGCCTTAAAACTATAAACTAAAAAATTATCATACCCATTGATTGATGAGAATGATGAAGTCATTGTGAGAAGGATTGATATCGATAATTGTTATAAAGGAAAACTAAACAAGCATCGATGGGAGGATTATAAGAGAAGTTATCATATTAATCGATCTGACTAATAGATGGTTAGTAACCACACAAGGATAATCAATACTCTTGGCAGCAAATGAGAATCAGTTGGACAGCGATCATAATATGTGTACAGACCCGATTTGGTTATGGAATAAATTACTACCGCCAGCAAATAAAGAAGTCAAAGGTCAAAGGAATTATATTTATCTTAAGTCCCATAGCCAATGATAATAAGGGATTATCATAAAAGGACCAAACAGTAGCAATTTGGAGGAAATTAACAAGTTATGAAAAGGTGCGATTTAAGTAAACAAATCGATCTACTATGAAACGGTGTGTTTAAGAAAGATATGCCCCCTAAAAAGTTAAAGGATGCAACTCTGCATATCCATGTCCTCTCATAAAAATAAAAGAGACTTCAAAAGGACAGGAATGGATATTCTTCATATCCAGTTTAGATCGCATTTAGTAAGGAAATGCCATGGGCACAATCTCGGGCGCATAAAGAAATCGATCACCAATCTCAGAAAACCCTTCAAGTTGTAAGCATATAAGTTACCATCAGAAAAGGTTGCATATCACCAGCAAGTGATATAAAGATTGCAATCTGCTTATCATATCAGCATACCAGACAGCCGCCAACAAGGAGCAATACATATCATGATTGCATGTATTAATAGGAACAATCAGACACAGGATCCATATCTGAAATTGTGAGCTTAGAGGCCAAGATCAGCGACAGCAGCATATCGCTCAAAGGGATATTCCATATTTGCATAATCACATTGTCCTATCAGACATAGCAAATGCACTGCTGCCAGTAATACATACCGATTGCATACTTATGTTGTTTATAACAGACATAGTATCATTGACTATCACTATAAGCGATAGGAATATTATATTCATAACATACTTCATATTCCGGTAATAGACATTGCTATTAATCATATTAGTACCTATATCATATCGCATATACACATTGTTGAATTGAATCTAAAACAATAGTAGATATTTGGCATATCTTCCCTTACTGGATCTAAGCATAAGTACAGGCTAAAGTAAGGAGGAGAATGCAAGGTAATTGTCCCAACATTCTAAGTTATTCTATTATCAGAACATTACAATTCCGCAAAAGTAAAAACATTGAGTACAAAAGCTGAATAATATCCAAGGCAGCTGGAAGAACTATCCCCTTCATCTTTCCAAGTTGGGGTTTCATACACCAAGTTTCTTTCATTTGCAAGTGACCATTCAACATAGTATTGAGACTTGGACTTAGCTTGGACTCTTAAGACCTATTTAGCCTCTGTTCTGAAGACGAAGTGTGCCCAAGTAACAACACACTCAAATAGATTCAATTTATTTGACAGAAAGCAAATTTACAGTGGCAAGGTGGATTGGCAAGTTAACTTCTGACCTTCAGCGTTAGGACAAAACCAAAAGATGCATCTATTAAGAATTACTTGGGGCACCTATTGTGAAGTGGTCAATTGCAATGTTGGTGTGTGTGTGTGTGCCCCTGTTTGTGGGGATGACCACATTTAGCACAGGCCATTAGTGTTCTAAATGTACGGTATGGTAATAGATTAATGCATATAACTCCATGTATAGTCTATTGGAAGCTAAGTCACCAAGTTCGGCCGAATTTATTCCTTGAAGTTCGAAATTTGCCGAACTTAAAACAATCTATAATATTCGCCAAAAATTCACTGAAATTTGCATCAAATTCAAACGGAAAAATAGGGATGACGTGTTTGCAGAAAAAAAAAATTCCTTGCATTTTTTAGGGTTTCATCGAGTTTTTTAAATTAATGCGGCGGCAAAAATAGCAACACACATTGGTTGCTCGATTTGCAGTCGTTTTTTCTGCAGTCACGAGTTGCATTGAGGTCACCTGTTGCATTTAGGTTGCGTGGACGCATCAGTTCTAGTCTACAGCCCGACCTTCAACCGCCATTGCAGCTTCAACCCGACCTTGGACTGCCATCGAAGCTGCCACATGTTGTCTTGCTGGTTGTTGCAGAAGCCGTCGCAAAAGCCCAAGCTCTACCTCTATCGTTGGTCTGCGTCTGCCTCTAGTGCCAATTCGTCCTCCCGACCTACACAGGTAGGCTTCTACTCTGCTTGCGTGCATGTATTTTTATTTTTTTTAGGTTTCATAATATGTTATTATACAATATAATATTATAATGTTTATTTTTTAGTTTTTAATTTAATACACAAAATATAAAACAATGTTGTTTAATATTATATAATTTATATTAATAGTTTTTTATTATATAGTTTAATATTATATTATTTGATTTTAGTTTTTAATTTTAGTATTTTATTTGTTTGGTAAAGTTAAAAAAAAATCAATACATTTTTATACTTTTTTTAAAAAAATGGTAGTGTAGTAATTTTATAAAGTTAAATAACCAAAAATAAAAAACTAGTATTTTTTTTTTTTTTTGTTAAAAAATGAATATATTAAATTATTAATAAACGTTTTATTAAAATTTAGCATTTTTATTTTGAAATAAATGTAATATGTTTTTTTTTTTTTTAATTGAAAACTAAAAATGTATTAAATTTTAGTTTTTATGATTAAACAAGAATGTAGTATTTATTTTGTTTTTGAAAGGTTCAAGCCGAATAAATTTTATACTCTGCTTTTAAGAGGTCATTTGTGAAATTGTTAAAAGTATTTCTATTTTGAAAGGTTGAAATAAATGTAGTGTTTATTTTGTTTTTTAATTTTTCTTTCCAACATGCAGATTTTCATTTAATGGCTCCTCCCAAATCAACTTCTGAGGCATGGAAGCATGTGACCTGAAATGGAACTCACATCAAATGTAACCATTGATGGATGGTCAGATATGTGTCAAAGGCCATTGATTAATGTTTTGGTATCTTGTCCTAATGGTGTTGTGTTTTTGAAAGTCATTGACACCATGAACCACAAGAAAACTTTTTGAGTATATTTTTCAAATATTAGAGGAAGCCATTCTTGAAGTAGGGGTGGAAAATGTGGTTCAAGTGGTAACTAATAGTGCAGCAAATTGTGTGGGAGCTGGGAGGTTAATTGTAGAGAAGTGAAAGATACCCACCACTGAATGGATTGCTGATTTGTTTGTTTAATTCAGTTCTTTGGCCAGCGTATGCGTTTTTTTGGATTTTTGAGGTTAATGCTTGAAACTTGACAATGTAGAATGAATACAAATACAATACATAAAGAAATACTGACTGGAATCATATTTTCAGACTTCTGATTTATTTATCAGCAATGAATAATTCCAAAGAATAGTTAAATGCTATCATTCAAAGCCAAACTAACATACCAAGTGTCTTGAGCTTGCCTGGTAAGGCTTATTCTACTGCCTGAACTGAAGAATATGATGAAACCAGAGCTTCCACAATGAGACAACAGCTCCAAAATGTTTTATCGACCCTAACATGAATTATCAAAAACAATTGACGAAGAAATATGCAGACCCGGATGGAATTCCAACTTCTTGCCAAGAGAAGCTCCAATTTGGTGTGCTCTTTTACCCATTGATTTGCTCCTATAGCTCCAGTATGAATCAATTCTCCCAAACAAACACTGGAATTCTTCTTATTAGCCCCTAACAATGATTTTTGTAACAAAAATTCTAGTTAAAACCCTCCAATTTATTTCTTTGGTGTCCCAGGTTATCTCCAAATGGTACGATTCAGCTAGAGGATGAATAGCTGAACCAGATTAATAAAATAGAGTCTAAAATGACTTCTAAACCTGTTGTGATCTGAAAATCAGATTGTCTCCTTGCTGTAGCAGTTGCAAAACTCAGAAAATTGGCCCTTTTTGGCAAGATATGAGCTTCCCAGACAAATAAATGTAGTGTAAATGAGGGGGATTTCGTCCTCTCACCCAAGATCTGAAGGTTTCCGTCTCCAAATCCCAAAACCAACCCTGCAAGAAACATTGCAGACCTGCAATTACCAATGCTCTCCAAAAAACAACTTCAATAATAATTGAAATGCTGCCCCCAGTGTCTTTTTAACATGCCTCAAACCCTAATTCGAATTTGGGGTTAGGGTTGTACTTTTGGCATCATAAAACATGTTAAATTGTTTCTTTTTATTAAAAAAATACTTCCCCTAAGTGGTTTGACCCATTGAGGGTCTAATTCCTCATTAAAAGTGGCCATATATTTAAGTTATAACTTCTAGGGAAATGTACCAAGGGGCCACTTTATTATAATATAAAGTTACTTTTAAAACACCATTTAAATAAACTTTTTCTATTTTTAGAAAAAGCAACTTTATAACATGATATTATAACTTTATAACATGATATTATAAAGTTTATTTGATATAAATCCACTCAAGCCCAATTTTTGGCTAAGTATAAACCTTTTGCACCCAAAATCATCCTCTATCCACTAGATTCACCTGTGGAGATGGCTAACAGATGAATCTATGACTCCTGAGTGTTCACTGGAAAAAATGGGGGCATTACAAGAAGTACCCACAGATATATTGGAGCCCATGTGCAGCCCATTGTCTCAATTTGTTGCTTCATGACTTGGCTAAATTCCCATGGGTAAATGAAACTAATCATAGAGGGAGAGCAATTGCAAATTTCATACAGAATCATCGTCTCACATTGAGTATTTATAGGCAGCATGCATCAAAGGAATTGTTGAGGCCTTGTGAAACAAGATTTGCTTCATTTTATATCACTTTGAAAAGAGTGGTTGAAGAAAAAGCATCTTTGAGATCTGTTATTTGTTCCAATTAGTGGGGAATTTCAGTGCTTTCTAAAGGCCCTAAGGGGAAGAACATAGAGCAAATCATCCTAAACAGCAATTTATGGTAAAGTGCAGCAAAAGTTTTGCTTATATGTGAACCAATTGTTGAAGTGCTTTGTATGGTTGATGGTGACACTCCTTGCCTTGGCATGCTTTATGAAAGCATGGACCGGTGTAAGGAATCTATTCAAAAAGCACTAAATAATGAAGAAGCAGAATATATGCAGATATGGGAGACAGTTGATTGTAGATGGAAAATGATGCACACACCTTTACATGCAGCAGCTTGCTTTTTGGAGCCTAAGTTGTTTGCTATTGATAGAAGGGGTGATAATGAAATCATGGCAGGGCTTTACCAAGCCATTAGCAGGTATGTACCAGATCCAAAAATTGCAGCACTAATCAAGGAACAAAGTTGGCAATACAAGAGAGGAGAAGGGGTGTCTGGAGGGAGCAGAAGCCAAATATGACTTGCCATGTATGCCTAGATATAGATGGTGGATCGCTTATGGATCATCAGCTCCTGAACTGCAAGAGTTTGCTATTTGAATTTTGAGTCAGGAAGCAAGTTCATCAACTTGTTAGAGGAACTGGAGTTGCTTTGACCACATCCATTCCAAAAAGAGGAACAAATTGGTGACTGGAAAATTGGGAGATCTTGTCTATGTTCGCAGCAATTTGAAATTGCTGATGAACAAATCAGCAAAGAACACTTCTTTAGAACAAACTCTTGGAAGGCATAGCAATGCCAGATGCAGAAGAGCCTGACTTTGTAGATGATGAACTGAGTAGTGATACAGATGATGATGATTTGGCGTCTCAACCAAGTGCTCTTGATGACAGTTATTTTAAAGTTCTAAAGTCTTTGACTGTTATTGTACCTTTTTGACAAAAGAACATCTTTGCAATAGTGAAAGCATATGTTTCCTATGGTTTATATTTTATAAATGTGTCATCTTTTTGTAATGATTTCAAATCTATTTACCAATGTTAAACTATTTAGACAATTTAAAAAGATATGTTACATATATTTATTCAAAAAAAATTTAAAAATACATAAGGCGAATTTAATTCGAATTTTATACATTTCAAATTTTTTCCTTGTCGAACTTCATTTGAATTTCAAAGTTGTCGAACTTCCAATTCGAATTCGAACCTGGTGACTTAGATTGGAAGTATCACCAACATGAAACCATTATATTCATATGAATGTCGCTCTCCACTACTATGTATTATTTTAACATGCAAGGTTCAAATTATCCATATCCACTTGTGTAACGGTTTTTAGCAACTTCTAAAAGACAAAACATAAACAAGTAAATGTAAACAACATAAGCAAAAGATAACTCATGAGATTTACCATGGAGAAACCCAATGTGCAAAAAATTTCAGCAAACAATCCGCTACCAAAATCAGTTATGCATGTTTGCTCCATTCTCAAGGGCCTCCAGAAAAACCTCACTAGCATCCTCTCACTTGCACCCAATTTAGTGATAACTCCAATGTTGCTTTGTATAATCACACAATCCTCAAGAAAATGACAATCGACTTCTACATTTAATAGCCAATAACCCTAAGACTAGAATGATTGGAATTAAATTATTAACTGAATTCTCTCTCCAATCCTTTCTTGCCCTCTCAAGAGGGGAGAACTCCATTCATTAAGGAAGAATTCATTAGTGCATATAGTGGGTTTATTTCTACTAGAAGATGAGTATACAAGTGTTAACCAAGAGGAAATGGAGCATCTTCCATGTGACGAGAAAAAATAAGAACCACTTCAACTCCCCAAATGTCCCTTCAATTATGTATTTTTGTCCTATATGAGATTGATTTGACTGAAGCTCAAATTGTCTGCTGCATACTACTCTGAGTACCATGTTCAGACTTCTTCCATTGATCTCAAACTCACCTGATTATAAGTACTTATCCAATCATTTCCAAAGCATAGACTCTGGTAGCATCAATAATGCTCATTGTTGTAACCGAATTCTGAAGGTTATCAACAACAAAAAAACATGAACAAAATTTTTAAAATATCTAAGCTAAAGAGAAAAGCTATCTTCCAAAAGGGTTTCCCATACACCAGATGCGCCCAAGCAAATTCAATTGTGTTATGAAACAGAGTGAATGAAAGAGTATAGAGTGCAGACACCAATCAGAGTGATGTTTGCCAATACATATTTCAAGAGCAATAAGACACCATGCTTGAAAAGTTTAATTATAATTTGCACAATTGCATTATGCAAAATTCCTATACCAACCACACTATGTTGGATGAATGCCACAAAATATCTATTTTCTACACTATTCGGTTATGCTAGCAATGAATAGCCATATTCTATTACTATACACATGAAATACAAGGAGAACTTTGTGGCAATTACAAGACACATAATGTTCTATTGATCAATGTCCTTTGTTTTGGCATTTATAAGGAACACTATAAAACAACTACACAAACCAAGGTTACAGTAATGGAGTCGTGTGCCATAAACAAAGAGTTAGGGCTTCCCTGTATGATATGTTATAAAAGCCTTCAAGCCTATGGTGAAGACAGCACATATTGCAAAGTGAGGAACACTATAAAACAACTACACAAACCAAGGTTACAGTAATGGAGTTGTGTGCCATAAACAAAGAGTTAGGGCTTCCCTGTATGATATGTTATAAAACCCTTCAAGCCTGTGGTGAAGACAGCACATAGTGCAAAGTGAGGAACACTATAAAACAACTACACAAACCAAGGTTACGGTAATGGAGTTGTGTGCCATAAACAAAGAGTTAGGGCTTCCCTGTATGATATGTTATAAGACAGCACATAGTGCAAAGTGATGTCAATGAAAAGTACCAAATCCTCCTAGATCATTATCCCTCCCCTTGACATGCCAAAGGAGTTCGAAAAAGATGAGGAAAGTTGGCAACTTGAATTTTTGTGGACAATTTTCCTTGGAAGTATCTTGACCTGCTTTGATGGTCGCATAATGAGAGATCTGTGGTGTGTCTGACCCTAGCATCAATGACTTCATGTCCTCCTACTAAAAAGGTGAAATCGACATTGATCTCTATTAGTTCAAGTTGTATTACAATATCTTGTGTATTCTAAAAAGGTGGAAAGTAATTGTGCAAGTGTTTTGAATTGAAAATCAGTGCAGACCAAGATAAGATAAAGAATAAGATTTAAGGCATTATCTCCAAGAGTCTTGGTAATAGTGTATGGACCATACCAAAATATACAAATCCTGCAATTAAGAACTCTAATCCTTTTAGTCAACAAAAGAATCCATATTTCTCACCAATCCTAAGCATGTATCTAGAAATAGACTACTTCATAAAGGTTTACACAACTGTTGAAAGAACCCAATGAACTTGGCAGCTTTGTCACCTTCTTTAATAGTTGGAGTCATATTAGCATTGATAGTAGCATAGGATAAGCTACATCAATGGGTGCCAACCATGGGAAACCCACACGAATCTAAGATAGAGTTTCACTAAGTAGAGTTGTGCAGATCTCTATTGTAGCTAACTGTTTTAAATGAAAAGACTTTTGTCTCACATGCAATGCTTCCCAAATTCTATATTCAGAGAAGATGCAAAATCACCCTCTTAACCATATCCATCAATTAATTAGTTTAAGGATGCAACAATGAAAATTTTGTCAGCTTCTTGTCCATCATCAATGAATGTGCTTTACAGAAATTTTAAAAAAAAACATGTCCTTATCAGATGCAATGGTAAAGGGTAATCCAAAGTAAAACCATACATTCTAAAAGTACAATTGAACTAATTTAAAGCTGGCATAGTCCTTTTACATGGTGTCATAACTGCCATCTTTGAGAATCTTTCAACTGCTACTAATTCAACAACTACCATACTTATTAGTATTCAAACACAAAAGGAAATCAATGGAAACTGTTTTCTAAGGTTAGTTCAATACCGGCAAAGGAGAGTACATTTGTTGCCTCATATTAGTTGGCTTTACTATGGCATAAGATTATACAAGATTTGATTTATCTAATTTGAGATATGACCAAGCAAAATACTTCCTTAACAATCCAGGAGTTTTTGAACTCCAAAACAACTTAATGACCTTATGAGAGTGAACCTCCCATATCAGCTTGAACCAGTCACCCTCATGCAGCGTTCATGAGTCTCCGAAGTGGTACAAGAGTTCATTCTCAAAGTAATTATCTAAAAATGATCTTATCAGTATGCAAAGCCTCATAGATATATGTAAAAGTCTGAATCATATTTTCATAATGCTAGCCAAATGTTGGTCTCATGTCCGCATGTCAATCATGGAGAGAAGAACATGGGTCAAGGGTAAGCTCAATCAATCTTCCAATAGATTGGCATTTCCCTTACTATGTCTGATGTTCAAGTTATATTGTTGAAGTCTTGAAGATATGAAGACTGTTTTCGATGTTACTACTCTTGCAACTTATTTTGCATCTGCAAGATTTACAACGGCTTCTGACTCATATTAATGATAATCTTCTCTCATATACAGTGTTTTTTTTATGAATATATGCCTAGGCATGATATAGACCTCTGAGTCATATGTGGGAAACTTTCTCACCCAGGCAATAAATGATTCACAGTGTTAAGTAGCTAGGTGACCAAATTGAATGAGAATGGCCCATTTAACTTCTATATATACCCCTATAGCTACGTGGGTAATACGTTCATGTAATAACCCTTACGGGTTATCCAACCTCCAACTTGCAAATGTTTGTGTTTTTGAATGATTTGGTTTTTGATTTGCAATTTAGTGTACTCAGAATTATTCATCAGCAATGCACAAGTTCAGAAATGTCTTCAATCTCTATTGATATGGTGGTTACAGCAGCTAGGACCATTAATATAGTCGCCTAGCCCCTCATGGTTATTACAATTCTTCCATAGCAACACTACAAGATTTTATTAGCATAAAATCTACTAATTTCTGAATAAGGTTAGGACTGATTGCAATGACAGTGAGTCTCAGATTTTGATATCAGACCTTAACATTCCTGTAGCTTGCATTGATGACCCAACAAGGCATTTATGCACATAGCAATACATGTAAGGAACATTTCTATCCATCATAGACTATGACAGCCATCTACTGGATACCCCTTTGTTGCTAAGACTCACAGAGGCAACCTGAATATTACCCAGAAATATGAATTGGGACTGTAACAGTAATAAGAAATGCGTTTTTTTCTGAACATACAATGACTGGGATCCGTACGTAGCAGCCTCAAATAACAACAGCAAGTCTTAAGACTCATTACTAAAAAGTTTTCTGCAAATAAAACATGTACTTCACAGGCAACAAATGTATATTTAAGGGCAGACCTGGAATATCAATCGACCCCAATCTGAAGGTGATGAAGGCGGCTAATGGGGTTTGCAGAATGTAGAAGAAGCAGCCAAAGACTCCTTATTCAATCTTCATCATAAACCTGAACAAACATCTCCAATTTGGTCTCCACAAAGACCACAAAATTGGCAAGGTACTGTAGCGCGACACTGTTCACGCGGGTACTGTAGCAGCTTCCAAAATAAATAATGACAATGCATTGGTAAAGACTCCTCCAATCTGATCTTTCAACTTGGAGATGAAATTCATTAATCAGCTCAACATTCCCTGGATTCTTCTTCAATTTGTGCATAAATAGTGACCCTGAATGAAGTCACTCCCAATGGCAAATATCAGTGATTATTTCAGCACCTCAGATGCCCTAACTTTGAAGAATTTAGGCTCTCCAAAGTGCAAAGGTTGAAACCCTGGTTTCTTCCTCTCTCAAATTTCTCAAGTATCAAAATGCATAATTCACCATGAGGTTCGAGTTCTTCAAGACAATATATATATTTCCCTCACAAGTTCGATTTCTCTTTTGCTCATTAAATGATATTAAATGATAATAAAATTAGATGCACTTTATCATTTAACAATTACCTTAATTTGAGAGTCTAATTAATTAATTCCAATGGCCGCAACTTATGATACCTCGACCCTCACTTAAGTTATAATATAAAGTTTACATCATAACTTAATAATATAAGCTCAGAACCATTAATGTTTATTTAAACTAAATAAACATTAATATCTCCATTATTACTCATCCTTTTTGAACGTCGTCTGAACTGGGAGCTGACATGATGAAGCTGCATACGCCCATACCCCTTAAATAAAAGGGGTCCATCTCTGACTTACTATAAATAGTAAGTAATGCATACGGAGTCCAAATGAAGCCGAACGAAAACTCTGACCACTGGAGAAGTTGCATCCCTCAAAGGACCCTCTATTCAATCTTATTAGCCTACAAGGGTCAGTAATAGGCTAATCCCATTGAATATCTGATGTCAACAAAAAGGGGACATCTCACTAGAATTTCTTTAAATATAAGGCCTACATCAATCAGATTTTTGCAAGGGTTATGCAGCTCTCTCCAGCCTCTAGCAAGCCCTAATCTACCTAAATATTGATGATTGAAGTAGTCTTGTTTCAAGATCCAATATATCAAGACTATTATTGATTTTAAACATGTCTACACATCTCCCATGTCTAGAAATGCACCAATGTTTCATAGGGATGTGTCCCGGGGAATTCTCTATTGTTCCCTGAGACGGAAATGTTTTGGGGGCAAATAAAAAATGTCCCCACCCTCACCCTACTGCTTCTTTTTTTTGGGTAACCCCTCAACATCAAAGGGGATGTCAAGGGATCCCATGGCCTTCCTTTCAACTACTCCAAGGCCGACATGGTAAAGATTTTTGCATGCCTTAACACTATAGACGATATCTTCATTTAAAACCAAGGCAGAATTTCAAGCAAGGCCTTTGTAGTATTCATCGAATATATGTAAAAGTCTCCCACTACAAGTAGAGAGATTACTACCAAGCCATTGCCCCTAAGGAGAAAATCATTGAACATGGTGGAAACTTTTTTTTGCTTAAGGGCCTCCCAGCCTCCCCTTATCTATTTCAAAAATGGATATTTCTGAATATTTCAAGAATTATTCATTATGTGAATATAATATGAGAGTATAGTAAGTAATTGTGAGGTGAGTGCAAGGCAGGATGTGTTTGCAAAGATTTCTTCAATGGAGGTGTTATATTTAATTTTGTATATTTTGTGTGACTGTTCTTCAATGCAGGTATGTTATTTAATTTTGTACGTTTTGGTGTGTGTGATTGTGGGAGTGTACATGCATGCATGTGCTAGATCATCTTATCACTACATAGTCCTCACAAATACACTTAAAATTTCCTTGGAACAGGAAATTTATGTCCTTGTTGTGGTTATCATTCAGCCATGCATTCATCATAATTCATCATGAATACAAAAGAAGCACAAATCATCCTGATGTATTATGTATAATTTTTCAATCAATTAACATAATAAGATCATAGGCATCAATATCAAATGCCATCTTATATAGTTATATTCACAAATAAGCATCGTATCAAACATCACAACATTTTAAAAAAGAGTTCGGATCATCATCACATCAAAAATAACAGCATTTCATAAATAAAAATAAAAAGAAAACAGTGAATTTATCAAACAAATAATGAGGTTGACCTTCAAAATGGTCCGCAAAAGTCTTCAATTAACATTAACTGAGACCACAAGTCACTAATTAATTACATTGCTATCTGTGATGTACATTCTGCTCTACACAACATAGATAAGCATCCATAATCTCACACAGAAAACTTCACACTAAGAAAAGATAAAGTCATTTTCATTTAAAAAATTACATTGCTACAAACACAACAAAAAATTTAAAACTAATAGTTGTGCTGTAAACAAAAAGAAAACCCCAAAATCATAAATCAAAAATATGAAATCTGAACAGTTGGAACAAAGTAAAGAATGAGATCATTAAAGTAACTATAACTTAAAGTAGAAATGCAAAGATGATAGCAGGATATTGTTAAATGAAAGAATGCAATTTGTGAATAAGGAGATTACCTAAGCTGAATCCATCTAGAAGAACAAGATATGCCCCATGTAAAAATGCAGCATCAGTGCCAATATATTTCTCCGTGGTGTTCATAAATGTTATCCATGACAAAAGGTCCCTCACTGTGAGCACTCTCCCCACCTCCTTATTGTGAAACCACTTCATGGTTAACACCATTCAACAAAATTGTCAGTATCTCAAAGCAGTGTCACACCCCACAAGCCATGAAAAAGATATTGTAGTTCGAATACACAAACACTATTCCAAACACAAGAAAATTAATATAGACCTTATTTCAGACTAACATAAGCAAAGAACATACTTTCCAGAAATTAAGGAGAGGATCGGCAAGGTACAAGAGCTCAGGTTTTGAAAATCTGTAAATGAGGGAAACAGTGGAGACTTTTTAACTATAAGCAGCTAAGAATGTGTTTTAAAACTGTCCATGACAATAACAGAAAGTTTACCACAAACAGGGATTTTAACAACCTGTTAATAGTAATGTTTCTCAAGTCATCCAAATCAGTAATGGCAGGCACCCATATCTCAGTAAATCGATTCCGCAATGCAGGAGACAGTTCTTTCTTTCCAAAATCCCCACCTGGGTTCATAGTAGCCATAAGGAAGAACTGTGGGTGAGCAATCAACTCCTCTAAACAAGGACCTCCCTTCTCAGCAAGTACCTAAAAACAATTCAGTTGTATGAGTTACAGATTAAAACCATCTTTACAAATACAAAATATATCCAGAAAAAAGTTACAAATGGTTATACTGTATACATACAAGGCAAAGCCTGCAAATCTTCCAAAACATAATAATGAAGTCACTTCAGTAGTTATGCGATGACCACTTTTTGCAAAGCCTTTCTAGCAAAATGAAGCTTATATTTAATATTACTCTTGCTTTGTTTTACCCATAATTGTAAAACTCCAAGTACTCACAAAACTTGTGAGCACTCACATGGCTGAAGCTCTAACAAGTTACTCGCCCTTGAATTTAAAAAAAAAAAAATTCTTTTTCAACCGCTGTTTAAAAAATTCATAATTTTTGCATTTGGACAGCAGCACACAACCATGACTCTCCCTCTTTGTTGCTCTCAGGTCCCTTTCACACCTTCGTTCCTCGGGCAGTGCTCCAGAAGAGCTTGTATTTCTCATTCACAAAGAAACTTTCCGCTTTTCTTCCGCCCACAATTCTATAGAAGTGAGTAGGGAATGCCTTAATAAATACTCTTTTGTTTTTTACAAATTTCAACTAATGTTTTTTATTTTATATGATATTTAAAACATTTTTATAAACAAAAAAGTGCCAAATACCTAATTTTGCTCTTAATGATAAAATTGTAAAAATGGCATTCGTCATGAAGGTCTATGTAATCCCTGAACCCCAACAAGGGGCGTACCTCGCAATCCTATTGGGATCTTCACTCCCAAATCTCCACTACTTATTGGAATCTCTAGTCACATAAATTGTTTACAGTGAGAGGGTGACAAGAAATTAGGATATATCTATTGAATGCACTTAGACATTATTATTACACAACTTGCAAAAAATATCTTTAAATGAGAAAACTTCTACATATGATATGGTTCGTGTAAGTGGCATTTGTTGTCATTTTATGACACCCTTGGTCCATCAGTGAGAACCGATCAGACATATGCTCTACGGACCAGTGCTGCCTCTGTTGATCAAAGAGAAAACAATGGAATCATGAAGTGTGAAGTGTTGTCTTGTCAGAAGGAAGTTCCTAAGTCTTCCCTTCCTTGACCCCGGAACTCCGGAACCCCTAAGTTCCCAAGTCTTCCCTTCCTTGACCCCAGAACTCCCGAACCCCGAAGTTCCTAAGTCTTCCCTTCCTTGACCCCGAAATCCCAAAAACGCCAAGTCCTTGCCCTTCCAAACTTCGGTAACCTATGTTTCCGAAGTCTTCCAAACTTCGGTAACCTATGTTTCCAAAGTCTTCCAAACTCCTTTCGGCTTGCAACACTTCCAAATAACGTGATCAACACTCAAAGCTCTTAATGCTCCAGCAAATCTGGAGACTTGTACACTTTCTTTCATGGAGCTACAGGGGCGCATTCGATATTTTTTGCAGGATTCCGTCAAGTGGAGTACAAGGCCATGCTTATTTGTGGTTACTTATGTCATGCCTGCATGCTTTGACTTTGGAATGTTAGGCAATCCACCTTCTAGAAGTCCCTTTCTTCTTGGGATTGCGTTGTCAGGGTATGACCACGTTTGCTTGCATGTACACAATGTCAGGTGCATGCACTTCTCTGCATTCCGTGGCTGACATTTCCCTGCACACACAAGGGTCAAGGCTTCTCTTCCTTGACCAATGGTCTCTCCTCTACGACCAGTTTTCTATATAAAGGTTGCTAAGCCTCATTGTAAAGGGTTCTCTCCCTGTTGGCTTGAGCTATTCTATGCTCTTTCACTTCTCTTAAAGACTTGTATTTATCTTGCATTTCTGCAACTGTAAGTTTGGCCATTGGCCTTATAAGGAATTGAAATCATCATTCTTGCCTTACTTCCAACTTATGTATGTTCTGTATGTGTTCTTGCCTTCATTGTAAGTGTATGTTTGTGGCTTTCTTTCACATATATGTTGTGTTAACCTATTTCTGGGTGTGACTTGTGGGAAACCTTCTCCCCTCTTGACATTCAGCAAGTTCTAACCTCCATATGTGCATTGAGGTCATTCATGCAACTGAAGTTTGTGCATCTCCTGGGTATTTCAGATGATTCTTTGAGCCATTTCGGGTGGGGAGAGAAACATCTCTTATCTTGGTGCATCACCTCCTTTCATTTTAAGCATTTTTTCTCTTCCCTTTTCCTCTGCAAGTTGTTAGGATAGGTTTAGAAGTAAGATTTGGAGTGTTGAGTTGGTTCAACACCTGCACTTGGATTGAAAAGGAAGTCGGCCTTCTCCGGAGATTCAACCCCCTTGCGCAAGGTCCCACACTTCGGGGTTGTTTCCATGTTTCACAAGGTTGCTGAGTTGATAGCTCAGCAACGGTGCAAACTTTTGTGACAACAGCATTGTTACTCATTTTGAAGTTGAATTTGTTTTTTGGTCTAAGATATGTAGTAAACTCTAATTTTGATTTATATACTAAGTTGTCGGTTCAGGCTCGGCTTCGGCAAAAAAAAATTTGGGGTTTTGGGTTCGTTAGTACAAAAACATATAAAAATAAAAAATATATACATATATGCAGCAATAGTTAAATTCAAAATACACCACTATGCTGATAGTCAAACAACATAGCAAAATACACCATCATATATTAAAGTTTTAGTTCAAATAACATAGCAAAACAATACAACAAAATATATAAAGTTTTTAACATTTATGTGACTTAGAAGATGAGTGCAAGGAGCAAAGGTGCGAGAAACTCAGGTTTTCAAACTGAGAGCGATGGCGAAGAAGCAGAGGCAAAGGATGATGGAGATACACTAGTGTTTGCTTAGATCAACCTCACCACAGGTATTTCTTGCCCTTCGATGCGTGTTTCTAGCCTTTCTTGGCCCCAATGCTGCAATCTTCAAGAGACTACTTGGTTGTGTCTATACTAGTCGATGTGCCCTGATGTTTCCTTGGGTGTGCACTTTCTGGCTGAATGCTTTGGTTAGGTTGGCTTTGTGGGGAACTTGTTCTCCAGCCTTGCACTTGAGCCCTTCATTTCATTTAGCCTCAAGGGTCTATGGATGCAAGCTCTGTTAGTTGGGGCTATTGATGATGTTGTTGCAACTCCTTTTGATTTTGATCTCGTGACCTTTGGTGTCGCCTCGCGGATCCCTGTTCTGGTCCTAGTTGTGGTTTGAGCCTTTGTTCGAAGCTTAGCTCTGAAGGCTTTTGCGACGGATCTACGCAGGGACAAATCTGGAGTCAAGGTTGGCGGTAACAATATGATTGTTGCTAAGTGTGTTTTTTAGTGTGGGTACCTGTTGTGATGTATTCACACATCGCCCCATTGCAAATGGGGACCCCTACTTTTTGCCTTTCTAGGGTTAGTTTTCTTGGCTTGGTCTTTTAGGTTCTTGGCTATTAATCTTTGCATTGAAGTTGCCAGAGAGCTCATTGGGATTGAATGGTCTCCCTGAGTTGAGATGAATCAATAGGTGGTCCAAGTCAGGGTCTCTTTGAAAGCCTTCTCTTGGTTAGGCCTGGGGACTTGTTTCTGGGGTTAATTCTTGATTGATAGTAAAGGAATCTTTGTACCTTGCCATGAGTCTAAGTGAAAATCCAAGGGTGGCCTTGCCTTTAAGACCTATGTCATTTAGTCAAGGGAGCGAATGAAGATATGTGAGTAAGTGTTGTCAAGGATTTCCCCATTGAAGGTTTGAGTTGGTCAAGTCAATAGATGATGAAGTTCATGTACTCTAGGGCGTTGATTGGAGAAGGACTAACTTGAACTCTCCGTAAGGGATGAATTTGAGCAAATCTGGAATTAAAATTTGTGGGAGAAATTGACAATTTGGGTGAATAAACCAAATTTGCTCCTGACCCTTCCAAAGGGACAAGAGAGAATTCTTCTAAGGTATATACCTTGCCCCTAAATTGAAAGGAATTGAATGGTGGTCATGCATGGCAAGAAATGGATTCAAAAGTCAAGTCTAAGATAAAGCTAAGTGAAAAGGGGTGGGAATGGAGCCTAAAGGAGCAAATTTTGCTCCTAACCCTCTGAAAGGATCCAGAGTGAATTTCACCTAAGCTCCTGACCCTTCCAAAGGGTCCAGAGTGAAATTCCTAGGAGGTTTTGTGCTTTGCCTAGGCCCTTGAGCAAAACCTATTCTTAAGCATTTTTTAAGGCAAATGACTTGTTTTTTATGAGAAAAGGGTGAGAAATGAATTTCTATGAAGGAAAATTGAGCAAAATGCCAATTTCGCTCCTGACCCTTCTAAAGGGTCCAAAGTGAATTTTTCTTGAGGCATGTACCTTGCTCAAGGTCCAAAGCGAAATCCTTCTTTTAGGCCTTTTGGGGGGTCAAATAAATGATGTCTTCAGGAGAGAGGGATTCAAAGCTCAAATCTAAGACAAGATCATGAGAAATGTTAGGAATTTGAACATAAATGACAAATTCACTCCTGACCCTTCCGAAGGGTCCAAAGGCGAATTTCATTATAAGTCCTGTCCTTGGAAAGGGTCCAGAGCGAATTTCATTATAGGTCCTGTCCTTGGAGAGGGTCCAGAGCGAATTTCATTATAGGTCATGTCCTTGGAGAGGGTCCAGAGCGAATTTCATTATAGGTCATGTCCTTGCAGAGGGTCCAAAGCGAAAATTTCATTATAGGTCATGTCCTTCCAAGGGTACAGGAGCGAAATTCCTTGGGAGAGAGGGTTTAGCTAATGAAATTGTGTTGAAGGTCTTCTTAAAGGTGATTCTAGTGTTCAAACAATCCTAAGAACTATGAATTTGAGAGTGCTTTCATTTGAAAAGTGAGAAAACTTGAAACAACTCCTAATTCGCTCATGTACCTTCTTGTTGATGGTTTGAAGTGAGAAATACTATGTTAGAATGAATATATCATGTGTACTTAGCACTATTTTTGTTTGTTTTGCAGAGCAACAAAATCAAGTTGGAGGAAGATCAAGCCAGGACAAGGACGACTTCTTCAAACCTCATCATCATCAAGGACACCTTAAGCGCAAAGGAGAAGACTAAAGTGTTAAAGACTTCAAGTGTTCAAACAATAGAGCAAGATATTCTCAAGGACCTAATTCTATCACATTAAGAGATCACAAAATGTCAAAGGAGGGATCATACAAACATTTCAAGGCAAGATGAGCTACTAGAGAAGGTGACTTGACCATGACTTCCTATCACCATTATGCAAAATCAAGAGGAGACTTCATCAAACACAAGAGAGTCAAGGAGAGTTACGCTATTCATCAGGTACATCAAAGACGAAGGAGGATCAACCAAGGTCAGTGCAAGGGTACGTTGAAGAAGCAGGTAGTTTCAGAAGAGTTAATCAAAGTTAGCTTCTCATCATCATCACATTGAATATCAAGAGATACGACGTTCCTTGATTAAACAAGTGCCGGACAAGGTGGCCTCCCAGTCACTATTCCTTCAATCAGAAGGTCCACATCAGCATGTCCAAATTCAATGTACCACACTTACACATGGAGGCACAAACTCCGATGTAACTACCCCGATTTCTTATTGGTTCACAAGCATTGAATGTAATTTTATCATTGGCTAGAGGAGTTTGTTGTAACAAACCCTAATTAGGGTTTCCTTCTTGTAATCCTAGCCATTGATTGTAAATCAATCCGAGTCATTGAAATGTAAAGAGCTCCCTATATAAAGCTCTAGCTCTTCACTTGTAAAGGTTAATAGTGGTTAGAATAGTAAATAGCTAGTAGAAGAGAAATAGTGAATAGAATAGCAAATAGAGTAGAGTAGGAAGAGAAGGCAATAAATTGTTGCCTAGGTTGTAAAAGACTCCATTTTTATTGAAGATATGGTGAAATATGTTGTTTCTTTGCAATGTGCATGGTTTCTTGTTGAATCTTCATATTAGATGGTAAATAATTAGATTCAATGGAGAAAATTGTTGAATGCACTCATGTGGAATCCGCCTAGTCCACACCACTAGCCTCTTACTGATTGTAAGTGCACCCTGCGTGGTCAACTGGCATTGAATGAGCTTAATCTCGAATTGTTATGCGTCGATTGTTCATGCATTAACTTGAATGGTGATCAGTGTTTGATAGTGTAACGATGAACATATTTGAAGCAGCCCTTAGAAGATTGCCCTAAGTTGGTGTCGAATTGTTCGGTCTAATGGTGAGACCTAGCCCAGTAGGACTCCACCTAGTCATTCATCTATCTTCTTGCATTCTAGGTCTTAAAGAAGACTTCCTAAACCCTACACCTTTTACTATTTCTTTATTCTCCCTGGTGAGTAGATAGGACTTGAGTTCCAGCAAATCAAACTTTCAGGCATACAAACGTAAGTCCCCTTGTGAATCCAACAAAATCACATCACACCAACAGAGCTTGTCCACACGTAGAGACCCTACATACCAGAACCTTGGAGTTATTCCGATTGATCCTTAGGCAAATCTTCAGCATTCGAATAACTTTGTTCAAGAGAGGATAAGATACCTTGGTATTTTATTCTGTGTTCGCATGTGCGTAAGAAACACATCGACAGTACCTGCAACCTAGGTGTCTAGGTCTTGTTACGGTGACTGAGTTTTGTTGTTGGACTCGCCTATTGATGTGTGGGGTGTTGGCTATGTTAAGGTGCATGCCATTTGGTCCCTCCGACTTGGGTGTGTTCTTGTGGTACTTGATGGCGTTGCGGTGGTTTCTTTGGACCCCTACTGGAGTTGATGGGATGGGGTGGGGTGTTTGTGGCGGTCCCTCCAATGTCCTTCTTGAGAGCTGCCTTGTAGTCAATGGTTGTTAATCTAGCTCCTATTGGTGGTTGGGGTTTGTATGATGGGCTACGACAAGGGTATGTTCTACACGAAACTTCCAAGGCCTTGTTGGTGGCTCTTGGTGAACGTTGAAGTTGGGGTCTTGTTCCCCAAGTGTTAATTGTTCTCTTCTTTGTTGCAAATCCGATGATGGTGCCTGTACCAAATTCATGTGGTAGGATTTATGCCTTTTGGGGCTAGACCGTGGTGGAAGTTGCCAACACTGTTGGGTTGCATTTTGTCTTTTTGGTTAGACTGTCCATTTTAGTTTGTATGGACAGTGGTCTTGTTTTCTCTGTTGGCTAGGCGTTTGCTGCTAGTTTTCAAGGGCTCGCCCTGGCCTATGATTGTTTTTGGTTATGGATTGGAGCTGGTTTCAGAGTGGCGCTTGCCTTTGTTGATGCTAGAATGTTGCTCTTCTCTCGTAAGTGGGTCTCTAATCCTCGTCTCTGAGTTCCTCCCTTTGGGACTACTTTGGAGTTTGACTCTGCCCCTATTGAGGTGCAGTGTATCCTGTTGGCCATGGTGAGAATTTGGCTCTTCCAATTCCCTTCTTCTTTCGCAGTTCCTATGGAGGTGGATATATTCCCTATGGAGGTGGTGACTTGCTTCACAAAAGAAGTTGATTGTAACTCTATGTGGTCTTCTCTCTTCTATAGCTACTTGGTCGTTATTTGGATTCACGGTTGGCTCCTTACTCTAATGGTCTTCTCCTTTTTTGCTCCTATTGAGGTGGGCTCCTTTTCTATTGAGGTGGAAAGGGGTTTTGAAGATAGGGGTTGACCATCTGCTGGGGTGTTGTTATTGTTTTCTTCTAGTTCGCTTGGGGAGCCCCTCAAATCCCCCTTGTTAGATTGCCCCACCCTTGTGGGTTGTTTTCTTACTGTTCTTGTCTGCAAGGAGTCTCTTGACTATGTGCTGGTTTTGGCCTTCTTGGCCCGTATGTTGCAGGTCTTAATTTGTGGCCTCGTGTTCTTTCTGCAACCTTTAGGTTGAAGTTGTTAATGGCCGTTTGGGGCTGTGTGCTATAAGTGACTAGTTGGGCCTTTGTACTTTGGGGAGAGCACCCCTGTTTTGCTCCTACTCTAATCAAAAACATAGTAAAACAGTAAATACACCACCACATTAAAGTTTTGGTTCAAAAATAATAATGTCAAACTACAACAATCAGACATCATTGATCAAATACCATATGGGTCATCAAAAATATCATCATCATCCTCTATATGCCATGGAAGATTAGAAGAACTAGCCAAGAACCAGCTAGGAACCAGCTAGGAACAAGAAACAATCAATCTTCAACTCTTCTTGAAAAATGGCAAGCAAAAAACGAAGTTCAGCAGTGGAGCAAAGTAATTATGTTTTTCATTCTATTGTGCGAAATTGAAGTAGCTTTTACCTTTTTAGTGTTTTAAGTCATTAAAGTAGGGTTGGAGGCTCGAATATGCCTTTTTGGCATTAAAAATAAAAAGTAAAAAAAGACACTTTTCCACCAAATTTTTCCTAGGTTATGAGAAAAGGGGCAAAATTCTGCTCAGGTTCTTCTGGGCTCAGCAAGCCCTGTCCAGACCCAGGAAGAACCGGCCCAGGACCCAGGGGGGGGACCGGGACCCGAGGGGTGCAGGCAAGGAACCCAGTAACTTAGTTTATACATGATGGAAATTAGTAACATTTTCTACAAATCCAATAGCATGTGTATTTTTGAAGAATACTTATAAAAATTTATACATTTTCAAATGTTCAGTAAATTTGCTGAGTTTTTCCTTAAGTTTTTGCCAAATCCCAAGTTTTTAAAATTTTGGATCTGCTGAGTAATTGTCAAGTTTGTGTTTTTCAACTATGGTTTTACCTTCCCTTGACCTTCTATCCCCATTATTAGTTGTAACTTACCATTGTGTTCTCCATTAGAGTCCCCCCTCACATGATCATTTCTTCTTCCTTTCCTTGGGCTTTCTCTAAATTGTTTTCGCCACCTTTCCCTCTTTTCTATCTTAATTTGTTTTCTTTT